>NW_024727411.1:0-20304 GCF_018991925.1 Homarus americanus
TAAGAATATGTTGTTGTATGTTTGTGTATTAATGCTGGGATGTGTAAGAATATGTTGTTGTATGTTTGTGTATTAATGCTGGGATGTGTAAGAATATGTTGTTGTATGTTTGTGTATTAATGCTGGGATGTGTAAGAATATGTTGTTGTATGTTTGTGTATTAATGCTGGGATGTGTAAGAATATGTTGTTGTATGTTTGTGTATTAATGCTGGGATGTGTAAGAATATGTTGTTGTATGTTTGTGTATTAATGCTGGGATGTGTAAGAATATGTTGTTGTATGTTTGTGTATTAATGCTGGGATGTGTAAGAATATGTTGTTGTATGTTTGTGTATTAATGCTGGGATGTGTAAGAATATGTTGTTGTATGTTTGTGTATTAATGCTGGGATGTGTAAGAATATGTTGTTGTATGTTTGTGTATTAATGCTGGGATGTGTAAGAATATGTTGTTGTATGTTTGTGTATTAATGCTGGGATGTGTAAGAATATGTTGTTGTATGTTTGTGTATTAATGCTGGGATGTGTAAGAATATGTTGTTGTATGTTTGTGTATTAATGCTGGGATGTGTAAGAATATGTTGTTGTATGTTTGTGTATTAATGCTGGGATGTGTAAGAATATGTTGTTGTATGTTTGTGTATTAATGCTGGGATGTGTAAGAATATGTTGTTGTATGTTTGTGTATTAATGCTGGGATGTGTAAGAATATGTTGTTGTATGTTTGTGTATTAATGCTGGGATGTGTAAGAATATGTTGTTGTATGTTTGTGTATTAATGCTGGGATGTGTAAGAATATGTTGTTGTATGTTTGTGTATTAATGCTGGGATGTGTAAGAATATGTTGTTGTATGTTTGTGTATTAATGCTGGGATGTGTAAGAATATGTTGTTGTATGTTTGTGTATTAATGCTGGGATGTGTAAGAATATGTTGTTGTTTGTTTGTGTATTAATGCTGGGATGTGTAAGAATATGTTGTTGTTTGTTTGTGTATTAATGCTGGGATGTGTAAGAAGATGTTGTTGTTTGTTTGTGTATTAATGCTGGGATGTGTAAGAATATGTTGTTGTATGTTTGTGTATTAATGCTGGGATGTGTAAGAATATGTTGTTGTTTGTTTGTGTATTAATGCTGGGATGTGTAAGAATATGTTGTTGTTTGTTTGTGTATTAATGCTGGGATGTGTAAGAATATGTTGTTGTTTGTTTGTGTATTAATGCTGGGATGTGTAAGAATATGTTGTTGTTTGTTTGTGTATTAATGCTGGGATGTGTAAGAATATGTTGTTGTATGTTTGTGTATTAAATGCTGGGATGTGTAAGAATATGTTGTTGTTTGTTTGTGTATTAATGCTGGGATGTGTAAGAAGATGTTGTTGTATGTTTGTGTATTAATGCTGGGATGTGTAAGAATATGTTGTTGTTTGTTTGTGTATTAATGCTGGGATGTGTAAGAATATGTTGTTGTTTGTTTGTGTATTAATGCTGGGATGTGTAATTAATGCTGGGATGTGTAAGAATATGTTGTTGTTTGTTTGTGTATTAATGCTGGGATGTGTAAGAATATGTTGTTGTTTGTTTGTGTATTAATGCTGGGATGTGTAAGAATATGTTGTTGTTTGTTTGTGTATTAATGCTGGGATGTGTAAGAATATGTTGTTGTTTGTTTGTGTATTAATGCTGGGATGTGTAAGAATATGTTGTTGTTTGTTTGTGTATTAATGCTGGGATGTGTAAGAATATGTTGTTGTTTGTTTGTGTATTAATGCTGGGATGTGTAAGGTGGTGGTGATTTTTTTTGTCATTTTGTTGATGTTTTTGTTGCTGTTATTTTTTGTTTTTGTTTTGTTTTTGTTGCTGTTTTTGTTGTTATTGTTGCTGTTTTTGTTGTTTATCTTAGTGTTTATGAATTGTCTCTATCACAATACATTAATTCCCAGAAGTTATAAAATTACCTTAAATATCTTGCTTTACGAAAGGTTACATTAGGTTACGTTAATTACATTGACTTCTAATTACCTCCAGGATTTTCAAGTCACTGTTCCTACCTTTATAAAATTATCTTAAAGGATTACAAACACCTTAATATATTTCACGAATAAACCGAAATATATTAAACCCTAAGAATAAACCAGATTACTTAATTAAAATCACCTTACCAATGGACTCGAAAACCCTAATGACTTTCTGATCATAAAAATAGAAGATAATTAACTCAAAGCCACATCAGAGAATGAATTTGTATGGAAGTTAATTTGCCGCATGGGAAAGTCACATCTAATTAACACGTGGTGAGTAATTAGGTAGAAATGAGGTGATTGGAAGATGGTGTCACGCGTTGGATTCAATCACCTCACCAGCTTTGTCAATCATGTTAGGTCTGATTTTACTGATGTAATTCTATTACCTATGAAGGGGTTATTATGTCATGGTGTGATTACTGTTGTTGTTATTAGTGTTTATGCGTGATGTTATTGTGATGATCCTCTTCGTCATCATCATCATCATCATTATTATAGAAAACTCAGTTTGTGAAAAAGATCTAGGTGTATTTGTTAGCAACGACTTGAAACCTAGAAAACAATGTATTAGCGTTCGCAACAAGGCAAACAGGATTCTTGGGTTCATATCTAGGTCTGTGAGTAACAGAACTGCTGACGTTATCTTGAAACTTTACCGAGCATTAGTGAGGCCACACATGGATTATGCGGTTCAGTTCTGGTGTCCTTATTATAGAATGGACATAGATTCTTTGGAGAGAGTACAAAGAAGAATGACAAAATGATCCATAATATTAGAAACCTTCCATATGAAGAAAGACTGAAAAGCTTAGGCTTACATTCATTAGAGAGGCGTAGAGGGGAGATATGATAGAGGTGTACAAGTGGGTAAGTGGGATTAACAAGGGTAAAATGGAAGATGTTCTGAAGCTCAGTAATAACGAAATAACAAATGGCTTTAAATTAGATAAATTCCGATTCAGAAAGGATATAGGCAAGCACTGGTTTGGTAATAGAGTTGTGGATATGTGGAATAGGCTACCGAGTGCTATAGTAGGATCGGGGACGCTAGGGAGCTTCAAGACGAAATTGGATAGGCATATGGAAGTGCTGGGATGGGTGTGAAAGGGATCTGCCCTGTATGGGCCAGTCGGCCTCCTGCAGTATCCCACTTTCTTATGTTCTTATGTTCTTATTATTCTGCCTCTTTTTGTACTGTATATCTTGATATTTTATCTGTCTATTAATCAATCATTTCGTCTATCTATTGACCTATATATCTATCTAACTAACTACCCATTCTCTCTATCTCTGTTTGTCTGTCCGTCAGTCTGTCTCTCTGTCTGTCAGTCTATTTTTACAATGTCTGTCACTGTCTGTCTGTGTCTGTGTTTGTCTCGTTCTGTCTATCTGTCTGTCTCAGCCTCTCTGTCTTTCCACTATGTCGGTCTCTGGCTGTCTGTTCTGTCTCTCTGTCTGTCTGTCTTTCTGTCTGTCTGTTTTTTGTTGAAGGGAGTTGTTGAGTTAGGTTGTTTTTATTGAGAGGGTTGTCGCTGAGGTTGGGTATGGAGAATTGTAAGTATTTCTGTGCGGCTTTGTCTGGGGGGGGGTGTTGCTGTGTTTGGAGGTTGGTTGGTATTTTATTTTATTGTATTTATTTATTATTTTATTTTATTTTTTATTTTTTTATTTATTAATTTATTTATTTATTTTTATTTTGTTAATTATTTATTTATTTTTTGTTGGGGGGTGGGGGGGGGCGGTGGTCGGGTATGTTGATTTATAGGATAGGATTCCTTAGGGAGGATTTGTAGACAGACAGACAAACAGAGACAGTTAGAAAAACAGACAGACGGACGGACACAGACAGACAGACATTAAACAGACAGACACACAGAAACAGACAGAAACCGTCAGACAAACGGACAAACACACCGAAAGACACAGACAGAAAAAGACATACAGACAGACAAACAGACGAGCGGAGACAGACAGACAGTCAGAGGCAGACAGGGAGAGACAGACAATCTTGGCTACTAACTCAAGATAAAGAAGGAATCGCCGTAAATAAGAAGGTCCGGCGCTCTTCTCAGGCTCGACCGCTGTCACCCAAACTGAAACAGACAACTGTCCCTTGACTCACCACGTAACCATAACGTATCTGATTGAGTTGTTAAGCAACAGGAACACTTTGGTAAAAGAAGAAATAATAACAACTTGTAGGAATCTCTCTGTCTGTCTGTTGGTCTCTGTCATGTCTGTCTGTGTCTCTGCCTGTGTGTCTCAGTCTCTGTCTGTGTGTCTCTGTGTCCGTTTCCTTCTGTCTGTCTGTCTGTTTATCTGTGACAGACAAACAGAGACAAAGACAGACAGGCAGACACAAGCAGACAATTGACAGACAGACAGACTCGAATTTAATTTACTTAAAAGTATGTATTTAATACCTAACTATAATTTAATTTAATAATTAAAATTATTTCCGTATGTACTTCAGTAACGAACTAGAATTTAATTTAGTACTTTATAGTCCGTATTTACTACCTTACTATAATTTAATTTATTTCAAAATAAGTATCTAATACCTAACTATAATTTAATTTATAATTTAAATTTATTTCCGTACGTACTACAGTAACTAAATATAAATTAATTTAATAATTAAAAGTATGTATTCAATACCGAACTAAAATTTCATTTAGTAATTAAAATTAGTTCTTTAATACCCAACTAAACTTCGCGTACATAATACATAACTTCTGGGATTTGCTACCTAACTACTGTACCATAATTTATTAAAACAAAAAACTAATGGGATATTTCATCAGAAAATTGTGAAAATAGAAAATGTCAGAGTACTGTACTGTATTGATCAAAGCCCGCTCACACCAAGGAATTGGTGGTGGAAACAGCTTTAATAAATGTGGTTCTGATTTAATAAAAATTGCGGATGATATTCAGTCGAATTTCATGTGAGTCTTGGTAACAACAAATTCTTTGGTATTGTATCATTTGAAACTTAATTTTATGTTGCATTAATATTTATAACCAACTGGGTGGGAATAAATATTAATGCAACATAATTGACTGAATTTATAGGTTAGTTAATGACTTTGTAATGTCAATTTTCCTTTTTTATTTTATTTTAATTCACTATATACTAATTTACATATTGACAATGTTGCAGAATCCTGATTATAAATACAGTATTGTTTGATATGTACAAAATAAATAAAATTTACAGAGAAAAATATTTGTTTCCTAAAAATATTACAATGCCATCAGTTTTGACAAGTATGAATTTTTAGTAAATGCATTTTGAAAGTCTATTGAAGTGTGAGTTTTTTACACTTATTGCAAATTACATATGAACATAATAGAATAAAGAACTGTGTATAAATACAGTAACTCCATATGGACCTTAACATATACAGTATATAGATAACACATAAAAAAATCAACTCCTGTCTTTATATCATGAATGTAACTACAGGTATTGCAAACAGCCAAAACCTTGTACTGTAGCTCTATACAGTATTACATAGAGGCATTACTATACCTCTGGACTGCTGAGACCTTAACGGACATAAATGACCCTCCTTGTCCAGTTAAAAGGATGGACAACTAAAAGTAATTCTCTGTATAAACAATATTCAAAAGTGGTCTCTGATGACTTGTTGCCTTTTAATCCTGCCTTGCATATTTATTTGACCTATATTTGGGTTTATATGCAAATCATCCATTTCTTCTTCGCCTTCCTCTTCTGGTAATAAGACCCTAGTCATTATGGCTATATTGTGAAGCACACATGATGAAAGGTCGAGGTGTGAAGCAAGTACAGTAGCAACATGAAATAATGTAAGCATTGATTAACGTGGTAATAATTACGTAGCTTTAGTGTTATTTATATTGACCCGGATAGGCCATGGTTTAAAACATACACGTTTAGTAGAAATAACCTGTACCATCTGTCATATGGAACTTTGCTCACCTCTCCTATCATTGGCAACAGGAAGTTGTTCCTGAATTTTTTGGATAATACTGTTAACCAATTCCTTTCTTAGCCTAAATCGGTCAACAAATTCAGCATCGCTCATTGCTGTGAATGGGTTCATGCGGTCACTTACAATTCTGCGGAGTCGTCTTCCGTGTCGTTGTCTCTGCATTTCCTCCAACCTTGCCAGTGCCGCTTGTCCATCTTGGTTTCCAAATTTATTCCAAAAATTCCAGATCCAATTTCCCAGATTCATTTTTCTAAAAATTTCCTTTTGCCAATTCAACCTGTTAGTTAAAACACCGGGGAAAATAAGTTTCACGTGTTTCCAAAGTAATTTAAAAAAAATAATGTACAGTAATGCATAAAATAATAGTAAATGGCCTTTAAGGGCTGGTATGCCTTTATTATATTTTCTAAGGTTAAAATTTTTTGTTTTCAGAGAAAACATATTTATAAACGCCCCAATTTCAATATGTTTTATAGTGAGACGGTCGTATTGATGGCAAATGTTGGAAAAGGTGTTAGAGTATTTATAAGTTAAAGTAAAGTTAAGTTAACCTAACCTAGCATAAATTATCACTTGCCGTGGGCGAACTTACTATTACTGAGACGGGGGAAGCTGCTGTGAAGTCCTCTATATAAGCCAAAATATTGTATCATATATGTTTCAGGCACATTTTCATTAAATAATCAAACTCCAGCTTCCAATGAACTTGTTTTATTATGCTCCTAATTCAGCCAAATGGAAGTTTACCAAAACGAAATAATGTAATTGGTGATGAAAAATTAGAGCCTGCAGTATTTTACATATTATATCATGATCCACTGTATGAAAGGTGTTTTTGTATGTAATATTATACCATCCTTGTGATAATGCCCTCCCAGTGAAATTTGCCTCTACCCATTTTGATATTTCTAGGCATAAGCCTCCCCTGTTTATATTTTCCAGATAGAAACTCACATATATAACTGCTAAAAATTGGCATTAAGTAACTTAAATGGTCTTAATTTATTAATATATGCAACATAAAGTTTTGAGATGATTTTCTCCCAGTGATATTTGCCTCTATCCATATTAATATTTATAGGCAAGAACGACGCCAGTTTATATTTTCCTGACAGAAACTCACTTATAAAACTGCTAAAAAACTTAATAAATTACCGTAAATGTGCTTACCAGATTAATAGTAGCGTTAGTAAGACGGGATGACTACAGCAGCTTGCCTTTGGCAATAACAATTGACAGGCAGCACAGCTTTTACGAAAGTCGTATTAGGACAGGGAACACAGTTTTTGCACTGTCATAATATGGGCCGTAGAACCAATAATGTAAAAAACAAAAGTTTGTAAAATTACCAATACGTGTTTCTTTGTACGTTAATCGTATTGACAAGAAATATTCAATAAAACTAACACAATAATTATGAAGAGGGTGACGAAAAGCAGCTCATAGCCACCTTTCCAAGGTTAGGTGAAATTAGTTCGATTTCATGCCACCACACTCTTTCGTGCACTGCACTAAAAGGTTCTTCGCATTTAAAAATACGGCTTTCGATATGAAGACATTCTTCAAGGGAAGATGTTGTTTAATAATATGGCCGTAAGCGTAATTATGGTACTTGTGGAAATGACTGTGAAACAAAGCTACATGTTCAGGAGTTAAGATGTTGTGTTTTTGATGGAAGGTTGTTTCTTGGTGGAGTGTGTGCGAGGAGTCACTACAGGAAGCTGCCTCACTGTGCTCCCGCTTCTTGTACCCAACTCCCAGTTTATTTTCAAGCTTACGTCCTTTCGTTTGATTTTCAGTTTTTTTTGAAGATAAAACTTTAATACAAGTTTGTGATGTATGCGGATGTATGCGTCTCCACATTATCGGCAGAGAGAGAGAGAGAGTGTTGCAGTTGTGGGCTTCTGGGTGCCTACTTCACTCTCACGTAACCGGTTGGTTCAGTTGAAGATGCCCACTGGTCCTACTAAGAAATACCACAACGGGCTGGAAAGTGTTCACGTACACCTAAGAAAATTAGGTAAAAGCGATGTCTTGCAATAAATCGATAACAGCCCAGGGACGGCGGAGCAGCCTCTATTTCCCCACCCACTCCTGCGTTTTGGCGCTTACCGGTATTTGCAACATGCGCTGTCTGGGCTTAAGGATAGGTTCTTGATGCTTTCTGTTCGATCGAAAAAAATATAATCCAACAAAATTTCGTGAAAGAAAATCGTGGTGATGCGTGTAGGAGGTGATGAGCTGATAACATAGACGTAGTCGCCAAGTTTTGGTCCTCCGTCAGGGTCGATCACCCGCGCTCTGCAGTCATTTTGCGAGGCTGGCGCTCCGCCCCCTCACAACACCTGACCCAATTTTGGCAAAGGCGGCGATTGGCTGGGCCACGTCTACAGTGGGTGAGGCCTGCCGCACAATTCTTGGTTGCCAGAGGTCTCCGCCAATCGCTCGGAATGCCTCGCTGCGGGAGGAGGTGATTGGCCTGGCGCCAATGAGAGGGTTAAAATGTCGAGTGCAGGAAATGAACGTAACGGGAAAGAATATGAATCTCCTGCTTTATAATTTACGAGACGATATTTGAGTTTTCGTCGTGTATATATTGTGCTACACAAATATTCTCATCTGAACCTCCATACATTTACCTTCTTCCTCTTGTCAAGGGTGTAGGGCGATGCTAAATTCAGCTGGTCTTTTGTTATCATCCCCGGGGGAAGGCCATTCATCAGGGTGAGTTATGGCACTAACCCCCCCAACACCCACCCCTATCTCTCTCCCTCTCTCTCTCTCCCGTGTACTGACCCACCCCCTGTGTACTGACCCACCCCCGTGTACTGACCCACCCCCGTGTACTGACCCACCCCCGTGTACTGACCCACCCCCGTGTACTGACCCACCCCGTGTGTACCCCCGTGTACTGACCCACCCCGTGTACTGACCCACCCCGTGTACTGATCCACCCCGTGTGCTGACCCACCCCGTGTACTGACCCACCCCGTGTAACCCACCCCGTGTACTGACCCACCCCGTGTACTGACCCACCCCACCCCGTGTACTGACCCCACCCCGTGTGTGTATTGACCCACCCCGTATACTGACCCACCCCCGTGTACTGACCCACCCCGTGTGCTGACCCACCCCGTGTACTGACCCACCCCACTGACCCACCCCTGTGTACCCCCGTGTATTGACCCACCCCCGGATACTGACCCACCCCCGTGAACTGACCCACTCCTGTGTACTGACCCACCCCTGTATACTGACCCACCTTTACCTGTCCAGCCCACCTATGGATAATTAGCTGTGGTCCCTTTATTTACACCTGGTCAAAATATTCATTGTTTATTCCACGTAACTATACTTTAAATGCCTAATTATATAACCTACATAACTAATTATAGACTCTGGGTAAATTCCTATACATACCGCATTGCTAAATTATACGTCTTCAGGTAACATATATCCTTGAGAGAAAATTTTATGTCCTATATAATGGATAATATAACCAGGATTATATATCTTACATCACAATAAATATATATCCTACATGGTTAATCTTATATCCTAACTAATAATAGATCCTGGATAACTAATTATATATCCGAAATATAATATAATACAGCTAAGACAGGTTTATATTATATGCCATTTAAATACTAACATATAATCCTGTGGCTAATTATATAAAATGATATGTTATTTCATTAGTGTTTCTTTGTTATGATACTAAACCGTATCATTGTTATAGCTTGTGATTATAACATTTTTTTTTACCTTGTCTTTGTGTTTTCCTGGGTTATTTTTCTCAATTTCTTCCAGGAGTTTTTTTTTCGATTTATTTTTAAGTTTATTTGACATATACTTTTTGGTGTGAATTATTGACCTAGTCTTGTTGTTGTTGTTGGTGATGATGGTGTTGGAGGCTGTGGTGTCTTAGTGTGGTTAAGTGTTGATGGTGAGGGTAGAGTGGAATGTGAGGGTATGGTGGTGGTAGAGAGTGTGATGGTAGTGTGTGTGTGTGTGGTGGTGGTAGTGGTAGAGAATGTGGTGGTAGTGGTGGTAGAGAGTGTGGTGGTGATGGTGTAGAGGAAATTATAGTGGTAATAGTGCTGGAAACATATGGTAATAATGGTGGAAAATATCTCCATGGAGGAAACAAAAAAACGTATTGGCAATGATGGAAATTAAAAATAAACCCAAATTTCAACAATAATGCTGGAAATGTCACAAATGTTGGCAGACAAAATTGGTGGCAGAGAAAGACAAATTTTGGTTGGCAATAGAGATCAATATATGTGGGAAATAAATACTACATCAAACACTAAATATTTTTTCATGCTTAAAATTCTCTTGAAAGTTAAACCATTGAAAAAAAAAATAGTTTGAAGTCCAATTGAGAATTTTCGAAGGGTGTGGTCGTGGTTATTTATCCAACAAAGTCCAATTGAGATTTTTCGAATGGTGTGGTCGTGGTTATTTATCCAACATCATTACGTGTTTAGGAAGAGTGTCCCTGATAAGACCCTGTTGTTGTTGTTGTTGACGGATGTGTAATTATCGATAGAAAATAACGCCATCCGGAAGATAATATTGACAACAGGGACATAAAGACAGCCAACAACAGGAACGCTGCAAACAGGGAAAGCAACAGAAGTATTTTGTTTGTTATTGTGAATCCTGTTGTCGTTATTGTGTTATTTTATGTATTATTATTATTATTATTATTATTATTATTATTATTATTATTATTATTATTGTTATTAGGCATTTCTGTGCTTCGACAAACTAAAGACACTCAACGCAAACACTGAAGTCAGTTTACACTCTTGACTATAACTATTACTGACAGTATAATGAGACTTAATAACTTCTCAAACGGCAGATGTAGAAAAGGTGATCGCTTGTTTTTTTTCTGAGTCATTCTGCAGACAATACTGTTGACGTAAGAATAACCAGGTATATTCACGTTTGGATTCGTGTTTTTGTACTTATGTGAACTGTAGTTTGTTTCATGTACTGTATGTTAGTGGTTGATAATGCTTGTAATAACCTTGTTTGTTTGCTCTAATGTTTGTTTATCCTGCTCGTGATATATATACACACACAGACAGACACACACAGGACAGTGGTGGTTGGTCAGCGCCTGGTGTGGTTGCAGCTGCCTCGCCTGGAGCCGTATAAGACACGGGATAAGACCAACGACATTACCAAGCAATAACTTTCACTGTATCCACGATAATCTTCTCCTGTTATCTCCATTATTCCTTCGTTTTCTAAGTTGTGTGTTTTCTCCACAGGTAAGGCTCCCTGGCGGTGAACACTGGGTTCCTGAGGTGTGTTCCGGTGTGTCGTTGGGTAAAGTATTCATTATAGTCTGTTAATGTTGGTTTTTGAGAGCGGAGGGTTTCTTTTTGTAGGGGTTTCGTTGGTATTATTGATAAAATAATAATAATAATAATTAACGGTTTATTGAAAGTTTTGCAGCCCGAAGGCTGAAAATATACATTGGACAAAAATGACTTTTTACATACAAAGACATAGGGTGGGTGGGTCGTTTAACAAAAGCTTTCATTATTGAAAGAAGAAGGAACATGAACTGAACATACAAATTATATGATAAATGGGTGACTACATGTTACACTCACCAGAAGTAGAAATGTAATCGTGGTTTTGTAATAATAATTTCCGTAATTTTCTTTTGGGGGGGGGGGTGGGGTATTTGCAGTAATAATTTTCTCTTGAGTAACACCCAAATATCTCTTAAATTACCCAGTGGTTTATAGATTATTACACAAACTTGAGACAGTAATGACCATCTATCTATTACGCTGTGATATTAGTGACAGCTTTACGTTTTGATAAATGTTATCAAATCCTATGGTTGAGGGAAGATAATGGTAACCCTCTCGAATAGTTTTTATACATAAAACCGGAATCGTATGTAAAAAAAAATCCGAAATCCGGTTTTTTCGTAACATTACCGAATTTGACGAATATTTTGTCTACTGTAACAGAGTCTCTTGGGGTTAGATTGTGAGCTAAACAGATGTTGATTTTAATGAAGGAGAAACTTGAGGAAATGGGAATGAAAATGAGAGATAAAATCGAATGAGTTTTAGAGCAGCTGGACACAGAGATGAAGAAAGGGGGGTTAAGGACCTCTGTGGCGGCAGTGTTAAAGATAAGTTATACAGATAAGACAAGAACAAAGTAGCAAAGAACAAAGAGAGAAATACTGGAAAGTTGAGTGAAACAGAAAATCAGATACTTTGGTCATCTAATTAGGGATGACGTGGTGGGAAAACAGATATTAATGGCCAAGATCGATGGTAGGAGAGTCAGGGGGAGTGTAGAGACGAGGATAGATGAATTAAATTGAAAGCTGTGGTCCATGAAGAGATGCAATAGCAGGGAGGATTGGTAAAGACAGGCCTAAAACGTTTGGAGATGTGGGCCGTGGTCGCCAACCCTCAGAGTGGTGGGTCGTGGTCGCCAACCCTCAGAGTGGTGGGCCGTGGTTAGCAATCCTTAGAGTGGTGGGTCGAATAGTAGTAACCTAACCTAACCTATCCTAACCTAACTCTTGGTATTCAGTTAAGGATTACTTTGCTTGTGATGATGACGATGATGATGATGATACTACTACTACTACTACTACTACTACTTTTTTTTTTTAAAGTGGCCTCCAGCCTCCCCCAATAGCCACACCTTCGCCACCATTTATTTACCTTAATATTAAATATCCTAATACATAAGTAGCTATCCTATCTGTGTTAAATTAGTTGAGCCGCAGATCTATGCGGCATTCAGTGACTGTAGCCTCATAGTCAATATCTGCAGCAGTTGTCGGAGTTGGGGCAGAAGCTCTCGTTCCCCTGAGGCAAGGCAAAGCCGACCGAAGGAGAGAGAAAGACAGTCGACATCTCATCCAGGCTGTAACATAACTTCTGGGCTGCTGCTTCTGTTCGGAGATCCACTCGGCGAGTCTGGCGTAGAAACATCTTGCACTTGGTCCCATCCCACCAGAGGTTGTGAACACTAGAGGAGTGAAGCTGCTTTGATCAACGTTTTGAATTCTCTTCCCGTATGCCCTTCTCTTGTCGTTCTCGTTCCTCCTATGTGCAGCATCGAGAGCTAGGTTACGGTGACATGCGGCCATGGGATCAAAAATCCTGATGTTGAAGAAAGCTCGCTGTCCCCGCGTCCAGAATCCTTGAGCGCTGACGTCCACACGGGCTTCGTTAGATGTGTTTGAAGTCCTCTGTTGGAAGATCTCGCCATCCAATGGAAGGAGGGTCGGTTCTACCATGACGTCCCGGCAGATTTCCTTCAACATATTTGCTGTGAGATCCCTTACCTCGTCATGCCTCATGCATATGAAGCCCCCCCTTCTTGCACACCATGGCGTGATCGCCGTCATAGGAAGAGCCACACACGCATTGGGAGGGCAAACCTTCTACTGGCAGACCGTACCTTAGAGCAATGGCATCTGTAAATTCTTGTTTATTAAGACTGAAACCATTTGCCCTACTACTACTACTACTACTACTACTACTACTACTACTAATAATAATAATAATAATAATAATAATAATAGACGGTATATGCACAGTCTATACCTGCATGATGTATAAGCATGTTACGGGTGGCCCCGGGTTCGATCCCCGGCAGGGTGAAACTATGGGCAAGTTTATATACGCCATTTGCCTCTGTCTACCCAGGTGTACAGGAAGCCAATTACTCTCTTCTGTCGAGGGTCAGGACACTTTATCCGCCTGGCTACTGACACCCTACACGCTTGTAACCTGTGTATGTGTGTGTGTGTGTTATTTCATACCATCTCTCACCTTTCCTCACTTTGAGGAAATACCAACACCTACTGTACCACTTGTCATGTGAGCGCTGATGAAGGAGACTGTGAAACAGGACCGAGGGAGAGTGCCAGGCAGGGCAATCATCGAAAACCTGAAGGAAATCGTACATCTTACACTGTGCGAGTGACCGCCTCGCATTATCTTGATTAGTGCCTCCAACTTTCGGCAGTGGAATGTACTAGCAGATAATAATAATAATAATAATAATAATAATAATAATAATAATAATAATAATAATAACAACGAAAACGTCAATAAAAAAACGACAGCAATAATGATAATGATAATGATAATGATAATAATAATAATAACTATACTAATAGTAATAATAACAGTAATGATATTACTGTCTTTGTCCGTCTTTAACTTTGGGACTAATCTGTTTCACTATTTCGCGCTAACACAAACAAACTCGATAACCACACAGCGGTAGGGTGTGGTCTCCCTACGGCACACAGTCGTAGGGAGACACGTATTCATATTACAAAGCAACACTGACCCTGAGTCAGGAATCTCTTGTGTTTCTCTATGTCAGTCATTCGATAGCGCCGTTATTGTTGTTGTTGTCGTTGTTTTCCAGATAGTAATGTTGAGCAGACGGACTGCTTTTTTGGATATCCACAACACGAATCCGAATTCTAGGCTGGTAGTGCAGCTTAATGTGGGCCTTTCATCTCTTGATTCACAAAACAAGGTGTTTCAATCACACGCGATATAGACGGAATTCCGGGAGAGAGAAAGAGAGAGAGAGAGAGATGTAGATTGAGAGAATGATATTATTGAGAGAGAAGACGAGGGAAATAGACTGGAGAGAGAGAGAGAGAGAGAGAGAGAGAGAGAGAGAGAGATGTGAATTAGTGTTTACTCCCACTCATAAGTATAGTATTAGTCAACTTATATTATACAGGGTCTCCAGTCCACATTAAAATGAAAACAACTTTGTAAAACCTTATAAACTTTTGATTGAATGATAACAGATTAATATCCACACACACACATTATAGTCAGTCTCTTCGAGTTTCATTTGGTGTATGGGTATATATCGTTTGGGTATAAGGTATAAGGCATCATTCGGGAGAGGTCAGGTCAGGTCAAAGTAAAGGTAAGGTCAGGGTAGGTGATCTCAGTGGCCAGGAAACGTGAATTTTTAAGTTGGGATGAATATTTTTTTTTGGGGGGGGGAGGGGGAGCGAGTATGATTTTATATGATGGTGATGAAGGAAGGAATAGAGGGAGAGATGGAGAGGAATTATGAAGGAGGGAAGGTTGAAGGAAAGATGAGAATAGGAAAAGGAAGGGAGGAAGGAGACAGGGAAAATTGAAAAACTGATAAAGATGATGGAAGGGTGAAAATAAAGAGGATGGCGAGGAAAGAAAGAAGGATAGAGGGAAGGAAAGAAAGAAGGATAGAGGGAAGGAAAGAAATCACGAAATTTTAAATGAAGAAATGAAGACGAAAATCAACAAAAAAATTAAATAAAAGAAGAAATAATCAAGAGAGAAGAAAGAAGAGAAATTGCTGGATTGACAAACACGACAGTCACACGGACACGACGACAAGAGATTATGATAATTTGAGAAAAACTTGGTGGTTGTGACGTGTCTGTCTGTCTGTCTGTCTGTCTGTCTGTCTGTCACTTCCTGTTGGTGTAGGATGATAATAAGCTGCTTAGATCTCTCTCTCTCTCTCTCTCTCTCTCATATCTACTTCAGGAGACGTGTGTGTGTGTGTGTGTGTGTGTGTGTGTACGTTGGCAACACACTGTGTAATTGTCAGCTTGCTCGCCTCGCAAGCGAATGAACCAGGGTTCCATTTCCGGGCAGGGTGAGACCATGAGCAAGTTCCTTTGCGTCATTTACCTCTATCTACCCAACAGTAATTGGGGACCTGGATGTTAATCGATTCGCGCGTCGTGTTACGGGGTAATGGTTAGCCAGTGCAGTTGGCCACGGACGATTCCTTGACACTGGGTCACTCAGCTCATTAACTCAGGGTGTGGTTGTTGTGTTGGCGACAGCTTCAACACCTTAAACAAATTCACGTCTAGGTGGCCCTTGGGCCTGGCCATTCTCATTACAGGAGGGGCAACCATTATAATAATAATAAAAAAAAAAACGATCATCAACTTCAGGTACACCAATCATCCTTGTAAAAAAATCCTGATTGAATAATTTCCTCAGTAACATACAAGTGAACCAAACTTGGGTACTACACAACTACAGTATCACTCAATGACTTATTTTACACTATATCTACTACCACTTAACATTTCTATATCAGTTCAACAACCATCACTCAACATTGTTCCATTTTATTTAAAGTTCGTTAATCAATAAGAGGAATTATTATCACAACATAAGCATTCATTAATCAGTCTCCATTGTGAATCATTTTGCTGGGGTGTGTGGGAGGATTATGCTGGATAATAACTTTAGTGTTTTGTATATCCAGAAGAATCTTAACTCCAGCTTACTCCAACTAATAACTAACCTAATCTAACACAACCTAACCTAATCTAATCTAACCTAACCTGAAAAATCTCCACGACAACTTACTCCAACTAATAACTAACCAAACATAAGCTAACATAATTACAGACAGACAGACACACACACACACACACACACACACACACACACACACACACATAAACCATAAATATGTTATATGGAACATAAATATAACTTCCAAAATCACTCTCATATACTTCCTAACCGCGGCCTGACGAAATAGTACACCTGTAACGTTCTGTCAGGGCTCAGGTCGAGGCTCCTCCTTACTGATCATCTATACGTGTGTGTGTGAGTGTGAGATGTTTCCTAGTATGTAATAAAAAAGGCGGGGATCCGCTTTTGAATTTTGCCACATACAGCGGCTAGTTTATTGTGCACCCATATTCATCCCGTGAACGGTAGCGTAGGCAGATTATAGTTAAACAGTAGAAGTCAGAATATTATGGAACTGAATGTTAAAAACAATGTATTTCCAAAAAATTATTTGTTTAGTTCTGTACAGTACATCGCCCTCTCCCTCAACCTGCCATTATTCAATAAATTATTTGTTCCCTCGTTCTAACAAGAGATACACGATAACATATCCTATTTGAAGATAAAAATACACTGTCCAGGAAGAGTCATAACAAACTTGGGGGTTATCTGAGAGAGAGAGAGAGAGAGAGAGAGAGAGAGAACAATACCTTCTACAGTACAGTTATATAGTATGACCACCATGACCCACGGAGATCTGTACCTCTTGGCTCCTGACCTCTGTTGACCTTGTGTATACTCACCCAGTTGACCTTTCCTGCCCTATCTCGCCCATTCCTCCTACAGTCAAGGGCTGGGGGGCCGAGGGGGGGGCGGGACGGAGGGGAATGGTTCTGTAAGCATAGTTGAGGTTAGGTTAGGTTAGGTTCAAATGAGTGATAGATCAGGTCCCATGGTTAGTTTATCTCTCTCTCTCTCTCTCTCTCTCTCTCTCTAACACATATATATCCCTATTCTGTAAAATCGTGTGCTTATTTATATTTACTCACTGTTGATATTCCGGGAGAGAGAAAGAGAGAGAGAGAGAGATGTAGATTGAGAGAATGATATTATTGAGAGGGAAGACGAGGGAAATAGACTGGAGAGAGAGAGAGAGAGAGAGAGAGATGTGAATTAGTGTTTACTCCCACTCATAAGTATAGTATTAGTCAACTTATATTATACAGGGTCTCCAGTCCACATTAAAATAAAAACAACTTTGTAAAACCTTATAAACTTTTGATTGAATGATAACAGATTAATATCCACACACACACATTATAGTCAGTCTCTTCGAGTTTCATTTGGTGTATGGGTATATATCGTTTGGGTATAAGGTATAAGGCATCATTCGGGAGAGGTCAGGTCAGGTCAAAGTAAAGGTAAGGTCAGGGTAGGTGATCTCAGTGGCCAGGAAACGTGAATTTTTAAGTTGGGATGAATATTTTTTTTGGGGGGGGAGGAGAGGAGGAGGGAGGGGGGAAGCGAGTATGATTTTATATGATGGTGATGAAGGAAGGAATAGAGGGAGAGATGGAGAGGAATTATGAAGGAGGGAAGGTTGAAGGAAAGATGAGAATAGGAAAAGGAAGGGAGGAAGGAGACAGGGAAAATTGAAAACTGATAAAGATGATGGAAGGGTGAAAATAAAGAGGATGGCGAGGAAAGAAAGAAGGATAGAGGGTAGGAAAGAAAGAAGGATAGAGGGAAGGAAAGAAATCACGAAAATTTTAAATGAAGAAATGAAGACGAAAATCAACAAAAAAATTAAATAAAAGAAGAAATAATCATGAGAGAAGAAAGAAGAGAAATTGCTGGATTGACAAACACGACAGCCACACGGACACGACGACAAGAGATTATGTTAATTTGAGAAAAACTTGGTGGTTGTGATGTGTCTGTCTGTCGCTTCCTGTTGGTGTAGGATGATAATAAGCTGATTAGATCTCTCTCTCTCTCATATCTACTTCAGGAGACGTGTTTGTGTGTGTGTGTGTGTGTGTGTGTGTGTGTGTGTGTGTACGTTGGCGACACACGGTGTAATTGTCAGCTTGCTCGCCTCGCAAGCGAATGAACCCGGGTTCCATTTCCGGGCAGGGTGAGACCATGAGCAAGTTCCTTTGCGTCATTTAACCTCTATCTACCCAACAGTAATTGGGGACCTGGATGTTAATCGATTCGCGCATCGTGTTACGGGGTAATGGTTAGCCAGTACAGTTGGCCACGGACTATTCCTTGACACTGGGTCACTCAGCTCATTAACTCAGGGTGTGGTTGTTGTGTTGGCGACAGCTTCAACACCTTAAACAAATTCACGCCTAGGTGGCCCTTGGGCCTGGCCATTCTCATTACAGGAGGGGCAACCATTATAATAATAAAAAACAAAACAAAAAACGATCATCAACTTCAGGTACACCAATCATCCTTGTAAAAAAAATCCTGATTGAATAATTTCCTCAGTAATATACAAGTGAACCAAACTTGGGTACTACACAACTACAGTATCACTCAATGACTTATTTTACACTATATCTACTACCACTTAACATTTCTATATCAGTTCAACAACCATCACTCAACCTTGTTCCATTTTATTTAAAGTTCGTTAATCAATAAGAGGAGTTATTATCACAACACAAGCATTCATTAATCAGTCTCCATTGTGAGTCATTTTGCTGGGGTGTGTGGGAGGATTACGCTGGATAATAACTTTAGTGTTTTGTATATCCAGAAGAATCTTAACTCCAGCTTACTCCAACTAATAACTAACCGAATCTAACACAACCTAACCTAATCTAATCTAACCTAACCTGAAAAATCTCCACAACAACTTACTCCAACTAATAACTAACTAAACATAAGCTAACATAATTACAGACAGACAGACAGACAGACACACACACACACACACACACACACACACACACACACACATAAACCATAAATATGTTATATGGAACATAAATATAACTTCCAAAATCACTCTCATATACTTCCTAACCGCGGCCTGACGAAATAGTACACCTGTAACGTTCTGTCAGGGCTCAGGTCGAGGCTAACTCCTTACTGATCATCTATACGTGTGTGTGTGTGTGAGATGTTTCCTAGTATGTAATAAAAAAGGCGGGGATCCGCTTTTTAATTTTGCCACATACAGCGGCTAGTTTATTGTGCACCCATATTCATCCCGTGAACGGTAGCGTAGGCAGATTATAGTTAAACAGTACAAGTCAGAATATTATGGCACTGAATGTTAAAAACAATGTATTTCCAAAAAATTATTTGTTTAGTTCTGTACAGTACATCGCCCTCTCCCTCAACCTGCCATTATTCAATAAATTATTTGTTCCCTCGTTCTAACAAGAGATACACGATAACATATCCTATTTGAAGATAAAAATACACTGTCCAGGAAGAGTCATAACAAACTTGGGGGTTATGTGAGAGAGAGAGAGAGAGAGAGAGAGAGAGAGACAATACCTTCTACAGTACAGTTATATACTATGACCACCATGACCCACGGAGATCTGTACCTCTTGGCTCCTGACCTCTGTTGACCTTGTGTATACTCACCCAGTTGACCTTTCCTGCCCTATCTCGCCCATTCCTCCTACAGTCAAGGGCTGGGGGGGCCGAGGAGGCGGGGAGGAACGGAGGGGAATGGTTCTGTAAGCATAGTTGAGGTTAGGTTAGGTTCAAATGAGTGATAGATCAGGTCCCATGGTTAACTTATCTCTCTCTCTCTCTCTAACACATATATATCCCTATTCTGTAAAATCGTGTGTTTATTTATATTTACTCACTGTTGATATTCTGGGAGAGAGAAAGAGAGAGAGAGAGAGATGTAGATTGAGAGAATGATATTATTGAGAGAGTAGACGAGGGAAATAGACTGGAGAGAGAGAGA
>NW_024727412.1:0-8193 GCF_018991925.1 Homarus americanus
TGTGTGTGTGTGTGTGTGTGTGTCTGTCTGTCTGTCTGTAATTATATTAGCTTATGTTTGGTTAGTTATTAGTTGGAGTAAGTTGTCGTGGAGATTTTTCAGGTTAGGTTAGATTAGATTAGGTTAGGTTGTGTTAGATTAGGTTAGTTATTAGTTGGAGTAAGCTGGAGTTAAGATTCTTCTGGATATACAAAACACTAAGTTATTATCCAGCGTAATCCTCCCACACACCCCAGCAAAATGATTCACAATGGAGACTGATTAATGAATGCTTGTGTTGTGATAATAATTCCTCTTATTGATTAACGAACTTTAAATAAAATGGAACAAGGTTGAGTGATGGTTGTTGAACTGATATAGAAATGTTAAGTGGTAGTAGATATAGTGTAAAATAAGTCATTGAGTGATACTGTGGTTGTGTAGTACCCAAGTTTGGTTCACTTGTATGTTACTGAGGAAATTATTCAATCAGGCTTATTGTCTGACAGGTCTCGTCTCTCTTATGGCATTTGGCTGAATTAAGGTATTAAGTTTTCATAAATTTTAAACTATTACACTGTGGTTATATTACGACATATTAAACGATTACAGTGTTATATTACGACATATTAAACGATCACATTGTCTATATAACGACATATCACCAATAAAAGAAAATATATAGTTTTTGTGTATGTTTATCGCTACACATTATTTATGTGTTTCTGAATAACATAGCTGATTAATCAATGTTATTTATCACATATCACTTTAATAAGTATTTCAGCTTTCCTAACCATATATAACATGTTTACCATCATGAAAGTTACTAGTGTGCCCTGAAGAATACAGTGATGGCTAGGGAAACACTGAGTAACACTGAGTCCGTTTATTGTGGATGAGAGAAATACAAGTGGTGACTCGCGTGTGCCATGCACGGCTCACACAGTCAGACTAAGGCTGCCCTGCCATATGGCAGCCTCGGGGCAATGTTGCCACATAACGTGCAATGTTGCCACGTAATGATATATATATAAATGCTACTCGGCACAGTAGCTTATATACAGGGTTGCTACTCGGCACAGTAGCTTATATACATAACCTACACATCACGTGACACAGACAGACTCTCTCTCTGAGGTAAAACGGAGTTATATACACGTCTCTCTCTCTCTCTCTCTCTCTCTCTCTCTCTCTCTCATGATCTGACATAACTCTTGGAAACTTCTGAATTAAACACCAGTAATATATCTTTGTACGATAGTTCCCCTTATGTTGTTAAATATGTATAAACTATTGAGAAATAATTAACAAAATAGTTACGTAACATCAAGTGTGTGTGTGTGTGTGTGTGTGTGTGTGCGCGTAATAAGGAGGACTAACAATCTTCACCTTACTGTAAGATCCTCCCACTTCCCTACACATATCAACAGTAATCTGAAAATAAACCAGAGTAGAACATGTTCCCGCCTTGTTATCCTGTTAATTACGTTTGCGTGTCAATTGGTCGTTAACACCACCAGGTAACGTAATTACTAACGAAGTAATTTTATCTTCGAGGATTGTAATGCATATTCCATTGTTCTTAATTCCTTTGGCCAGACCACCAAATTGTTTCGCCCAGGTAATGATGATACAGGTGGACAGTTATGTTATGTATTTTAAAACGAAAATTTCATATGGTGCCGGAGTGTGTGTGTGTGTGTGTGTGTGTGTGTGTGTGTGTGTGTGTGTGTGTGTGTGTGTGTGTGTGTAGGTAGGTAAACAGCAGAGGTAGTGAAGCTTGTTGTCATAAACCATGTACACCTCCCTCCTATTCTGTGTATTACATGTTAGTTGTGTCTTTATCGTGTTGGTCATTTATCCCTTATAAGTTAACACCCCCCCCGTATTGTTATTTTGTTCTACTCATTCTCTTACACTTATTTCTCTACGTACTTAGGAGTCACATTGAGTCAAATCTTTTTCTAATTAATATTTCAGGTTTTACATATTCGTGCATAGGACCTTTACTCATTACTAAATCTTACCTTTATATATAGGACAATTTACCCCATAATTACGAACTTTTACTTCAATACATCAACGTTTTGTCCGTAAATTGTTTTTGGTTATTTCTTACACCCAAAATAATTAAGTTACGATTTATTTTGAAGTTCATCGGGAATGTAGTTTATAAATATCACCACTTGATTGTTAGGTTAGGTTAGGTTAAGTTAGGTTAGGTTAGGTTAGGTTAGGTTAAGTTAAGTTTGGCCGTAGGTATAGTGTCTGGCCCGGTGAGCGAGGTATGGCTGTGAAAACGGGTCACAGTGTACAGTATAGTACGAGTATACAGTGTTGTGTATGGTGTATAACGAGGCCGCTCCTGTGTATGATGTCTTTGTCTTGTTGTGTATGTATGTATTGTTACTCGTATGATGTACTGTATGGTAGGGTTGCCATCACTCAGTTTAAGATAACTTTAATCGCTAGATTTAAGGTCCCCTAAAAATGTTGTCGGTCGCTGTTCATAATTCAATCTGTCTACTCTGATCGGATCTAATTTCATGGATCTCTAGTTATTATCAATCATCTCTTTATTTTTTATGACAATTCGTGAAACTTTACATTTTAGTTTTTAATTAGTTTTTCGCTCATTGAATCTCATTTGTCTCTTGAAATTTAACTTCTGTTTGATTCTTGACGTAATTATCTGACGTGGTACTTTATTTTATTATTGTTAAGTTTACACACACACACACACACACACACACACACCGTCTCTCTCACTCTGTTGTTTAAGGTAAGAAAGTGTGAGAAAGTTTACACACATTAGGTGGGAAAATGTTCCTCACTTTGCGGGCTTCGATAGGGTAAATGATCTCATCTCGTGTCTCCAGAGTGAAGAAAAACGTCTCGTGTTTGAGTCGGTGAGGCAGCAAACATTCCTTACGCTGTGAGCTGAGAGTTAAGCTAAAGTGCCTGGATACATACATACATTCATCGTTGTTCAGATAGATATTTAGTAAAATCGTATTACATGTTCACAATGATTCAGCACGTACTGTACAAACAATATACATACTGTAGACAGTGTAGACATACAGCTAAAGTCTTTAAAACACGTAATGATGTTGGTAATTACACTTGTCCACAACGATCAGAAATTATATAGAACTCTTTATAATTGTTCTAGACATTGGGGAAAATGTTCTAGTTTCTATTAGTTGGAATAGGTTGAGACTGAGTTATTTGCGAGGCGAATTGTGTGTTTTCATCCCTGGAAAAATATGTACTCAAGGAAGAAACTGGGAAAATAGTAGGTTTAAAGTGCTGAGTTTGGTGAATTTTCCATCTAAGAAGTTGAATAAGTCGACTGTTTGTTTATGGTGTGGCAAGATATTACACCTCTCCCCTCCCTTCCTTTCCCTTCCCTTCCCTTCCCTTCCCCTCCCCTCCCATCCCCTCCCCTCCCCCCTCCCCTCCCCCCCTCCCTTCCCCTCCCCTCCCATCATCGTGTGAATTCTGCGTCAATTTGTTTTTTTATGCATGAGTGAAGTAGATTTTCATGTCATTGTTACATCACTGTTGAACATGCACAGTTGTTATGGGAAGTGTTAGGGAGGGAAGGATGAAAGAAGAGGGAGAGAGTGAGGAGGAGGGAGGACAAATGGGAGAGAGAGAGAGAGGTTGGACGAGGGGAAATTGCACGGAACAGAGGGTGAGAGGAGGTTCATCTCTCCTTTTCTCTTTCCTTCTCCACCATATATATAGAATCCAGGCATTTTTCTCGGCTTCAGGAATAAATACTATAAGCTCCTCTTGAAACCTATATAGAGCATCCCTTCTGAGGGTTTTCCTTGACTGGGGATAATATGCAGCGATGCTTTCCCTCGGTAGGATTCCCTTCACTTGGGTATCCTATCCGTGTAGTGATGAAGTGAAACTTTGGTGATATTAGTTGTATGTGAAGTGATGACGTGAGCTATGGTGATGAAGATGTGAGCTATAGTGATGATGTTTCATGAGGCTATGAACTGTGTAGTGATGATGGAACTTTAGTGATGATGTTAATTGTGTAGTGATGACGTGAGCTATAGTGATGATGTGAACTATAGTGATGATGTTTCATGATGCTATGAACTGTGTAGTGATGATGGAACTTTAGTGATGATGTTAATTGTGTAGTGATGGCGTGAGCTATAGTGATGATGCGAGCTATAGTGATGATGTGAGCTTTAGTGATGATGTTTCATGATGCTATGAACTGTGTAGTGATGATGGAACTTTAGTGATGATGTTAATTGTGTAGTGATGACGTGAGGTATAGTGATGATGTGAGCTATAGTGATGATGTTTCATGATGCTATGAACTGTGTAGTGATGATGGAACTTTAGTGATGATGTTAATTGTGTAGTGATGACGTGAGCTATAGTGATGATGTGAACTATAGTGATGATGTTTCATGATGCTATGAACTGTGTAGTGATGATGGAACTTGAGTGATGATGTTAATTGTGTAGTGATGACGTGAGCTATAGTGATGATGTGAGCTATAGTGATGATGTTTCATGATGCTATGAACTGTGTCGTGATGATCGAACTTTAGTGATGATGTTAATTGTGTAGTGATGACGTGAGCTATAGTGATGATGCGAGCTATAGTGATGATGCGAGCTATAGTGATGATGTTTCATGATGCTATGGACTGTGTAGTGATGATGTTAACTGTGTAGTGATGATGAAACTTTAGTGATGATGTTAACTGTGTAGTGATGATGTAACTTTAGTGTATGTTTAGTGATGATGTTAACTGTGTAATGATGATGTGAACTATAGTGATGATGTGTCATGATGGTATGAACTGTGTAGTGATGATGTGAACTATAGTGATGATGTGTCATGTTGCTATGAACTGTGTAGTGATGATGTGAACCATAGTGATGACGTGTCATGATGCTATGAACTGTGTAGTAATGATGTGAACTGTGTAGTGTTGATGTGAACTATAGGGATGATGTGTAGTGATGATGGTAGCCATGAACACCTCATGGAAGTGAACGTGTCCTCTTCTCTGTTACGGAAATAATGTAACACAATGGGCGACTTAAGAGTATCCGACCCCTGGCCTCTGAGTGTACCGACTATCATTAAGACATAATTCACGATTCACAACTTGGTGGTGTTTGTCGGAAGTATTTCTATATTTACCTGCGTCGTATGAGGAATCACAAGCATCTTTATAATTTCCAGCAGAAAATCCAGAAATAAGTTGTGTCTCGTCAAGTGATCTCGCTCAGGCCCTTTCACCTTGGCAACCCCTCCGAGTCGAGTATGATTGTCAGCTACAGCAATTAAAACATGAAATGATGGAGATGTGTTAGTGCGTAGTTACTCGCCTCCGCCGCCGCTCCTCATGAACCCTGGCGCTTACCGGACGTTGTTTTCACTGAGGCTTTTCTCTCCCCTCCCAGTGGTCCTCACTCATGCTGCCTTCATGTCGGCTCGTTTACCAGACTGTTTTAATATGCAGCGCTTCGGATGACTCATTATACACACTGTGAAGTAGCTCACAAAATCTCCTCCTGAAGGTTTCCATTAAAGTGTTTTAGGAGGTCTCTCGCACTTGCTGGCAACAGGTTAGGGAGGCTCTGGCCCCTATGTTTACAGTGAACTGTTCTATCCCCTCCCCACCGTGTCTCTCTTCGTTAATTAACCCGGCTGTAGGTAAACGGTCAACAAGTAACTGTACACCATGTCGTACCTGGCCAGGTGAGTCTTTGCCCCCGCCACCGCACACTCACCAGCCCACCAGTGGCAGACAGCGCAAGATGTAGTGAGGAAACTCAGGCGATAATTCACCAATGTCAACACACGTTCTTGCTAGTTCAGCTGTGGCACCTCTCCCCTCTTCCCTCCCTTCCTTCACTTTCCTTTCTTTCTTGCTTTCTATCCCACCTGCTCATCAGTATTTGCCAATCCCGTCTTCTTTTTCTCCCACTCCCCTACCAGGACCGTGCAACACCTGTGCCGTATCAACATCCTTCCCTTGGAATGTATATCTTGAGATACTTGTTCCACCTAAAGAACCTTCTGCCATTTGCTGGAGACAACTTCCCTGATTTGTGCGCCAGGGAGATGATGATGATGATGGCTTGGTTCCGTCATGCTCTCGGCAGCACCAATCACCTCGCTCTTGTTACCATGTGAATGCAGAGTTATCAGGATTCATCAAGGTGGCATTCACGCAGGCAATTCCTACGCAAAAACAAATTCCTCCGGGTTGGAGCCAACTTGGTGGGCATCACAGGAACTGGGCGGTGAATTGGACGAGGCTTGAAGCTCGGGTCTGAAGTAGCTCTCTGTTTGCTCTACAACTCAGCCTTTCTTGTGAATAGCGCACCCCAGTTACAACACTTGACTTGTATCAATGTCATGATGTTTGTCTTTCCGCGCCGTCTGTTTGTTTAAATTGGTTTCAAAAACGTCCACTGCCCGGGTCCTGTTGTAAGAACAACCTCTTGGACTTATTTGTTCTGCTCTCGTTTCGTTAAGCAAATGTACGTTTCTCTTTGTTGCTGGATCATTTACCGAGTCTTACAAGACAAAGTGAACGTTTTCGAGACCTTGATAAACTGCCCCGCTGTACTGGTGAGAGAAACTGCCCACGTCATCTCCCCACCAACACATTCCTCAGACACGGTCCAGGTTTCCTAAGACGTGTAAGTTGATCTAACGTTACGTAACTGAAGGTTTAACTTAAGACCAAGGATGGTCGCCAAAATAACATGGATATAACCTTCAAACCACCAGAAGAGGATGTTTTCTGTTACCCTTCGTTTAAAGAACATTTATGGTGTGGTCCTTACAGGCTCCACACCTCGTTCATTACTGCCTCCTCACTATTTCAACACATTTCCTCCACATTCAATTCCGACCCAATTTTCAAGTCTTTACTGTCTCTTCTGCACAATCCCATCTTTCGTCACCTGTCCAAAAGTGCTGTTTGTTTGTGCAGTGTTCAGAAGAAGTTATTATTGACATCACCTGAAGATTAGCCACCCCAGCTCATTTCACCTTAAGATTGACCTCCCTAACGCTACCTGGTGGTTAGTTTAGGTTGATTATTCCTAAGTGAAATAAACTGGGGTGGCTAATCTTCAGGTGATCAAAAAAATTGCCTGTGCGCTTCAGCTTCTAATAAAGTTTGGAAAATGGATTACTGGAAGTTTATAAAAGAACGGTTAATTTAAAAGAATTTTATCAGTGACGGTATAGTTATAATATCCCCTTTAAATTTTCATCTTTGCTAAATATTAATCATCATATTTGTATTATAATTAAGATGTTATAGGTAAAAAAAAAAGTTTACATACAAAAATCCGTAGAAGTAAACCACGAACGATCAAATATTTAAATTACCAGAATCTTACCCTCATCATTCAGTCAACAGGCGAATAAAAATCTGTAAAATATTAAATAAATACAATTTAAAAATCCGAGCTTTGTCAGTCACGCCCTCACAAGATCAGGTTTCCAAAAAACTGTAAAAAGAAAAAATCAAACGTTTTAAATAACTTTGTTGGGAATACTAGGGGAAAATATATAAAGTGGGGGTATTTTCCCTAGTATTACGGCGCTTACAACATGGATACGGACGGACGCCTGAACGAGAGCATAGACGTAATATAGTGTAGTTCGCTCTTTGGTTACGCATCGTACAACTAAATAACCGGAGAAAAGATTAACGAACTATTAATAAAGTTTTCAATCTAATGGTTGAACTATGAGCTTTAGTTGCGTTGTGTAAAAACTGTAGCGGGGAGGAGAGGTGGGCGTGGTCCAGCTCTCTCTATCACTACCACCACCACTACCACCGCCGCCACCACTACCACCGCAGCCACCACTACTACTACCACCGCCGCCGCCACCACCACTACTACTACCACCACCGCCACCACCACTACTACTACTACGACCACCACCGCTACTACTACCACCACCGCCACCACCACCACTACTACTACCACCGCCACCACCACTACTACTGTTACCACCACTAGCACCAGCACATCTGCCGTAGTCACCACAGCCAGCAGTATGTTCAGTAGCCGCGTCCTCTGTCATTACCCAACTTTCCGTATAATAATATTTTATCGACGATACTGACCCGACAGTACCGTCTTCGTCGCCGCCTCCGTCGCAAAATTTGCCACGACTATACTCACTGC
>NW_024727413.1:0-8621 GCF_018991925.1 Homarus americanus
AATGATAATAATAGTAATAATAATAATGATAATAATAATAATAATGATAATAATAATAATAATAATAATAATTATAATAATAATAAAGAACTATAAATACAAAAATTAAAAAAATATCAAAAGTGAGAAACAATATACTGTATGTTTGTTGTGTTGTCAATAGTAAGAGAACCAATTGAGACCCTGCAATTGTGTGTAAATGAGGCAGAAAGTCAGATCATCAACCTGACACTTGGTCACAATTTTCGTGATGCCATATGGCAGCAGGGTCTACCATTAGACAATACATTATGCTTCCAATATCTTCCCAGGCGGTAGTACCTCCCTGTTTGGTGGCTGCCTACTATATATATATATATATATATATATATATATATATATATATATATATATATATATATATATATATATATATATATATATATATATATATATATATACAGTATATAACTTCGAGACATTGAGAATAATGTGAAGAATATTGCTCTCTCTCTCTCTCTCCTACCCGATACCGTCTAATGCCGTCCTTGATCTGGTCCTAATCCTGCTGTAGGACCAGAAGCCGCTGAGGCCAAGTGAATTCATTAACTCGCGGATATCCTGTCCCGCCTCCTGCTGCCTGGCCATGGTCACTTGGAGGCCAACTGCAGGTCATTTATGAGACCAGCTGAAGGTCATTTTTGAGGCCAGCTTGATATAAATTTTGAAGGTCACTTGGAGGCCAGCTGGAGGTCATTTTTGAGGTCACTTAGAAGCCCTTGGAGGTCACTTGGAAGGAACATGGAGGTCATATGGAAGTTACTATAAAGCCATTTGGAGGCAGCGGAGGCCGGATTGGTAAGCCATGCATAATAAAGATCCACTTTTGCACTCAAGGAAGTACTTTAAAGATTTCTTCCTCCCACTGCTGCGTGAGTGTCGAATGAGTGTGTCTGCCGTCTGAGTGTATACTGTGAGTGTGTCTGCCGTCTGAGTGTATACTGTGAGTGTGTCTGCCGTCTGAGTGTATACTGTGAGTGTGTCTGCCGCCTGAGTGTATACTGTGAGTGTGTCTGCCGTCTGAGTGTATACTGTGAGTGTGTCTGCCGTCTGAGTGTATACTGTGAGTGTGTTCGCCGGGTCTGAGTATACTGTGAGTGTGTTCGCCGTCTGGAGTGTATACTGTGAGTGTGTCTGCCGTCTGAGTGATAATACTGTGAGTGTAAGTTCGCCGTCTGAGGTATACTGTGAGTGCCCTGTTGTTCGAGTGTATACTGTGAGTGTAGTTCGCCGTCTGAGTGTATACTGTGAGTGTGTCTGCCGCCTGAGTGTATACTGTGAGTGTGTCTGCCGTCTGAGTGTATACTGTGAGTGTGTCTGCCGTCTGAGTGTATACTGTGAGTGTGTCTGCCGTCTGAGTGTATACTGTGAGTGTGTCTGCCGTCTGAGTGTATAATGTGAGTGTGTCTGCCGTCTGAGTGTATACTGTGAGTGTGTCTGCCGTCTGAGTGTATACTCGCTGGGCCAGAGTGTCTGCCGTCTGAGTGTATACTGTGAGTGTGTCTGCTGTCTGAGTGTATATCAGAGTGTGTCTGCTGTCTGAGTGTATATACTGTGAGTGTCTGCTGTCTGAGTGTATAATGAGTGTGTCTGCCGTCTGAGTGTATATCAGAGTGTGTCTGCCGTCTGTGTGTATACTGTGAGTGTGTCTGCGGTCTGAGTGTATACTGTGAGTGTGTCTGCCGTCTGAGTGTATACTGTGAGTGTGTCTGCCGTCTGAGTGTATACTGTGAGTGTGTCTGCCGTCTGAGTGTATACTGTGAGTGTGTCTGCCGTCTGAGTGTATACTGTGAGTGTGTCTGCCGTCTGAGTGTATAATGTGAGGTGTCTGCCGTCTGAGGTATACTGTGAGTGTGTCTGCCGTCTGAGTGTATACTGTGAGTGTGTCTGCCGTCTGAGTGTATACTGTGAGTGTGTCTGCCGTCTGAGTGTATACTGTGAGTGTGTCTATACTGTGAGTGTGTCTGCCGTCTGAGTGTATACTAGAAGAGAATGAGGTGACAGTCATGAATATTATGATGATTAAGAATAAGTTATTAATGAGCGTAACAAAGGAAGAGAGAAGAGGGGAGAGGAGAAGACGTAGAAGAAGAAAAACGAAAAGATTAAGAAGGGTTAACAGTGTCAAGGGATGATGATAAAGAGGTGGAGAGGGACTTAAGAGAGGAAGTGTGTGTGTGTGTGTGTGTGTGTGTGTGTGTGTGTGTGTGTGTGTGTGTGCGTGTGTGTGTGTGTGTGTGCTGCGTGTTGTTGTGTGTGTGTGTGTGTGTGTGTGTGTGTGCATTATTGTGTGTGTGTGTGTGTGTGTGTGTGTGCGTGTGTGTGTGTGTGCGTGTGTGTGTGTGTGTGTGTGTGTGTGTGCGTGTGTGTGTGTGTGTGTGTGTGTGTGTGTGTGTGCGTGTGTGTGTGTGTGTGTGTGTGTGTGTGTGTGCGTGTGTGTGTGTGTGTGTGTGTGCGTGTGTGTGTGTGTGTGTGTGTGTGTGTGTGTGTGTGTGTGCGTGTGTGTGTGTGTGTGTGCGTGCGTGTGTGTGTGTGTGTGTGTGTGTGTGTGTGTGTGTGTGTGTGTGTGTGTAGACAAAATATAATCACACGAGCCATTGATATTATATACAGAGAAAAATTATGATTCCCTGGAGCTAAAGTTTCAATTTTGGATATTAACAATTGATTCACCTGTTCATACCTAAATTAACTGATACACCTGTAGGGTCTTTAATTAATTCATACACCTCTTAGTACTTTAATTAATTGATACACCTATATGATCTTTAATTAATTGATACACCTGTTAATAATTAATTAATACACCTGTAGGGTCATTAATTAATCAATACACCTGAAGGGTCTTTAATTAACTGATAGACCTACAGGTTCACCAGCTAATTATGCACCAGACTTAATTAACATATACAACCAGATGTTCCCCTCTAAGTAGTTGGCCTCGTCACCTCAATCACTCACTCACACACAGACTGATTATAATACCCTCCCCCTAATGTATTATATAAACTTCATCATAATTATACGTACCAAACCCTATAATCCAGAGAAGTTCACTCAATCTGTCATCTTTGTGAGTAACCTAATCTCTCTCTCTCTCTCCCTGAGTCTAATTCCAAAGTAACTACACCCGATCTTACCTGCTATGATAACAACGACAAAAGTTAAATAGTATAAGTCTTTTTCACCCCCCTCCCCCCTTTCTCCCTCCATCTTTCCTCCCTCTCTCCCTCAGTTATTCTCAAAAATTCTCTCACCCAAATAACTTCAACCTAATCCTACCAAAATTTCTCTTCCTTGTAAATAATTAGAGACCCCTTAATGCCCCGTCTCCCCTCCCCTACCTCCTCCCCTCTCCCTTCCCCTACCCCCCCTCTCCCCTCCCCTTCCGCCCTACGATACAAACAACACCGATAGAACCCCTCCCCCCTCACCTTACCTCACCTCACCCGCACCTCACAACTTCGCGAGAATTAATTCACATGTCCAAGCCCGCGTCACTCACCCTCCCTGACTACCCCATCTATATGCAGATTGTGGAGCTCCGGCCACCTAGACGAGGCCTTCCTTCCCCTGTATCACACACACACCTCCACCTCTACCACTGTCAACCTGCTACTTGCCCGACCTGACCCGACCCGACCCATCCCAATTCGAGGATCACCTGAAGAATCATCGCCTCAGCTTATTTCACCTAAAGATTAAACCACCCTAGAACTATTCTGCGAGGATGAGGTTAGATTAGGATATGTTAGGTTAGATTTAGGTTAGGATAGAATAGGTTTAGGTTAGGTTAAGATAGCATAAAGGTAGTTAATCTTGAGGTGAAATAAGCTGGGGCGATGATTCTTCAGGTGATCCCGATTCCATCCTATCCAACCCGACCCGCCACAACGGATGTGTGTTCAGTGAGTGGGTCGACACCAGTGTATTTGTAGTGAGAGACAGACTGACAGATTGAAACAGAGACAGAAAGACAGACTGAAATATACAGGGACCGAGATAGAGAACGATACACACACACACATGCCCTCATACTGTCACGGATGTTGATATTGATCTGTACAGCCAAAGCTCTGTCTGGGTTTGAGATGGCGCTCAGGAATTCCATTTGCGAGATGGCACACACCCGATGGAACGAGAGTGTGTTGTGAGAGTCTTTCTTTTACGGCGAGAAAGAGGTATTGTCTGAGTCTTAAAGGTAAACAATATCCTCAAAGGCTTCACAGTTTCCCAAGTAAACAAAAAAATAAGTGACATTTTGATCAGTTTATTTATTGTAAACAGAAAATCGATATTGAGAGATAACCAGTTTATAATCCGCTGGGGTTGGGTGTAAACGGGACTGCCCAGTATGGGCCAATAGGCCCGCTGCAGTTTCCTCCATTCTTGTGTTCTTGTGTTCTTGTGGTGTCTGATAACTTGTATAGTGGTGATGGTGTATATAAACAACACTATACAAATGGTGATGATGTATATAAACAACACTACACTATAATCTACACTATAATTATACCTTAAACCCACATGACAGGTGTAATACAATAAACACCTATGTTCTCAGGGTTAATTACCACCAACCTCTAATTACAAATAAAAAGACTAACACACACACACACAAAATCTATAATGAATGAATCACTTAATCGTCTATTTAGTACCGAGAGAGAGAGAGAGAGAGAGAGAGAGAGAGAGAGGACTTGCCACAGATCAAGGAATTTAATCAGTCTTCGGTACACATACTTCAGAAACTCTGGGTCACACCTGAAGAATGTTGTTGGACTGTAGGTGTTAGTTGGTTATTGGAGGTGAGGTGAAGTAAGGTGAGATGAGGTGAGGTGATGCTTGAGTCTTCACACTTGATGTTCACTAGCCCAGATCTCAGGATTCGTGTATTACCTTAAGAAGATTTAATTGAATTATACCGCCGCTGTCTCCCTTTAGGTAAAGACAATATTTAAGCAATACAATATTCACCTCTCCCTTACAAGTATCCGGCAACAGTTTAAAGTGACCGAACAATGATTTAATATTTGTAAACCGACCAGAGACTTCCATTTACAGAAGCTTACACCGAAAAACACTATACCTCCCGTTACGTTAATATGAGACAATATTAATACAGCGAATGTTACCACCAGAGGGACAAGAGGTCGAGAGCCTTCAAGTTGGACAGATATTCGATACTCGATGACCGCGTCGAGACTTGGTTGTTGGACCATTAACCTGGGTATTATTAGTACATATAAAGTTAATATGAAACTATTAATCGTGTAACTTGTGTCGATTAAGTGAACAATGGTCGAATAGTAGTTAATACTAATAATATGTCGAGCACATATTATTAACTGAGAAAAACATCCATGTATTCGACTGACTTGTTCACTGAGCTGTGGAGTCAATTCATGGACGTCATTTGTAATATCTGAAGCGTCTAATTATTCAATGAACCTTCTAGCACATAATGATTCTCTCATGCATCTCTAATGGAAATTGAAAAGCTAACAACAGTGTCATTTATTAATTAACGTGAAAAAAATAAAAACAATAGCAAAAAATAATAACATACTGAGTTTGTGATGTTTCTTTTGATAGTGTTGTTTTGTTGGTGTTAAGAGGGTGGAAATAATTATTACTTCATGGTCAAACGGACACTTTCATATCCTAATGTTTAAGCCAGCCGTTAATAATGTGATGATGAAAAAAAACACTGAAAAAGGTCGATGTTTAGACGTACACACACACACATACATACACACACGCACACACACACACACACACACACACACACACACACACACACACGACCCGGCATAATAGAGTTAAGAGGAGGTAGGGAGTGGACAGGTTTCTGGGTGATGGTGCAAATTGTGTTATACTGGCCTCTACTCTCGCCTCTACTCCCGCCTCTACTCCCGCCTCTACTCCCGCCTCTACACCGCCTCTACTCTCCGCCTCTCTCCTGCGCCTCTAGCTCCGCCTCTACTCCCGCCTCTACTCCCGCCTCTACTCCCGCCTCTACTCCCGCCTCTACTCCCGCCTCTACTCTCACTCTACTCCCGCCTCTACTCCCGCCTCTACTCTGCCTCTCTCCCGCCTCTACTCCCCGCCTCTACTCCGCCTCCCTCTACTCCCACTACTCTACTCACCTCTACTCTCGCCTCTCTCCCTCTCTCTCCCGCCCTCTCTACTCCCGCCTCTACTCCCGCCTCTACTCCCGCCTCTACTCTCGCCTCTACTCCCGCCTCTACTCCCGCCTCTACTCCTGTGTTGGTCCAGAAGGAGAGCTCACCGCCAGCCTCTCCCTAACCCAGACGATCCCTTTGTTGGCTACTACTCCTACTACTACCTGGTGATGGGGAGGAAGGGGAGGAGGGAGAGGGGAGCTATGTCTCAAGGGAAGAGGAAGGAAGGGGGGATCAAGGAGAGAGGGAGGTATATATCAAGGGATGGGAAGGGAGGGAGGAAAGGGGGATCAAATTACACAAGAGAAGAGGAAGATGGAGGGAAAGGAGAGGGGAGCTATGACACATGTGGAGAGGAAGAGAAGGGTGGGTGGGGTAGAGGGGGGTGAGAGGGGGAGATAGACGTAGAGAGGGGTAGGGAGAGAGGAGATAGAGAGATGGGTTAGGGAGAAAGGGTAGAGAGAGAGATAGAGAGAGGGGGAGGTAGAGAGAGGGGGTGAGAAGCAATACAGTTTACACCACCGGACAAGACAGATCACACCTATATTTTATACAGGTTTACCGGCAGATCAGCGTCAATATATCTTACCATTTAAATCGAGAATAAAAAATAAAATAAAAAATAAACCTTGCTGAAGATAGAGTGTTGGTCTGACTTTGTTTTGGGTGATACAGGACAAAGAGAAAGTTATTGTTTATACAAGAAAACAGATACTTCACCTTTAGTAAACATAGCAATTTAAACTAGATCCCCTCGAAAAAAAAAATAATTTACTATATAAAGACACAGGTATATAGCACCTAATAATATAACAGTTTAGATAAAATAAGCAAGAATAAAGCGACTAAAACCTGTAGACGATTTAGTGATCACCTAATTTAATATAGCTGATGATATAGGAAAACCCAACAATATTATTCTAATTTTACAAAGGGAATTACCAAGAGATCAGTCCAGTTAAATCTAATACGTAGTTCAAAACAATGTGGTGAATGTTAGCTATACAAACACACCAAAAAGTTTCTCTACACGACATAAACTGTCAGGTGTTGGAGGGTTTACCTGGAGTATAGATCAATATTAATTTTACCTGTATACAAAAAAAGATGGAAACTGGCCATAAAACGATGATAATAATTTGTATGCTTGTCAGTGAAATCTTACTTACAGAAAAGGGTGAAAATACAGAAGTAAATCCCTATTCCTTCAAGTGGGATTTTATTGTTTGGATTTATGTGGTATGATGAATATAAATTATTCAGTTGTATACTTGTATTTTATTAAAGGAAGTAGAATATATTTTAACACTACACTTCGTAGGATTTTACCTGGTGAAAAAAACAGCAATTTATCACAAGACACGTGACTTAAAGCAGAATTACTAACTGGAGGCAAGGAAAAATATATTTCATACACAAGATTACAGGCAGATCATCTTAACCTAACACACACACACACACACACACACACACACACACACACACACACACACACACACACACACACACACACACAACATTATACTAAAGGATTATAGAGAGATAGGCTTCAATAAATACTATTCTATAAACGATAAGATAAATACACAAGACTTAAACTGTAATTAACGACGACTGATGTTAAAAAATAATCTACCTAACATGAACTGATAATCTAACCTTGATTTAAACACTACACGGGCCCGCCAAAACAACAAGGGCAACAGGAGGATTAACGAGAGATTAGCTGGTCTTAATCTCAGACTCTAAATCCAAAAGATAAATAGAGGTTGTTGAATATGTATTAGTAATTTGCTTTTGTTTAATTATCACAGTCAGGAGATGGAATAATATCTTATATATAAGGTTGACGAGGTATTTAGATGAGCTAATTAAAAGGGTAATCAGGTGAGTTAATTACCACAGGTGGAAAAAGAAAAATTAACTACATAGGTGTGTGTGTGTGTGTGTGTGTGTGTGTGTGTAAAAATCACTGTAAGCACAAAATATACAGTAAAAATATTGTCAACATAAGAAATAACGTAAAAAAATCACCATAAGAAAAAACACTACAAAGGACAAACATGTAATCACAGAACTCACCAATACCAACGAAAATCACCGTCAATTCGAACATTACTGTAAGCAGAAAAATTCACTGCTATCACGAAAATCACCGCAAAATCACATTATGTTATGTAAATTATTTGAACCAGTCATATGAGGAAGCTAACGTAGCGGAGGATCTAATTTTTACACACACACACAAACACACACACACACACAAACACACACACACACACACACACACACACACACGTAAAGTAACATATTTTTGCCAACCCTCGAAAAAAAAATATTCACTTTTTCCCAATTCATTCCGATCGCCACATTTGTCCCCCCAAACAGTCACTGACA
>NW_024727414.1:0-5454 GCF_018991925.1 Homarus americanus
AAATAGGAGAGAGAACAGGTCACGAGACATGCAGAAGACTATAGCCAGAGTAGAAGGCTATTTCTATTGGCTCAATTATCGTGAGACTGTGTGAAATTTTGTAGAATCATGTGAAGTGTGTCAAAAAGATCTGGGAAAAGGTTAGAAACAGCAATGGCAGGGTCAGAAGTAACTAAACCTTGAGAGAGATCTGTGACTTGACAGACTACAGGACAGTGAATGACACGCCATGTTAACGTCATAGATCACTATTCTAGGTTTTTGTCAATTTTATCCTTGAGAACCAACCACCTGCTCACTAGGAAGTGACCAGAGAATCGGTAACGTATTAATGTTTTAGTAGCCCTGGAGTAGCTGGCTGCAGAGCAATGGAGTAGTGAATTTACAGCAACACAGTTTAGGAGAATTGCGTAAAGTAACTGGCATTATGAACTATTTTGCCTTTACTTCACCCTAGAGGCAATAGTGTGCCAGAGAGAATGCATTATGGACCTTTAAAACAAATACTTGCAATCATGTGTGAAGATAATCCACCAGTGGCTGTAAATTTTCAGTCCCGTGCAGTTCGTTCTGAACGCGTCTGTCCATGTTGACAAACTGGGGTACAGCCCCTCATTTTATTTTTTTTTTTCGAGGTGTACAAAGACAAGGAACGCTGACTTCTAATGTATAATAGAGAAATGAGAGCAGGTCAAGAGTTGAAAGAAGCCCATAGGTTGGGATAAAAGAGACGTCTGCCAGAATGTCATGAGAGACCAGAGAGAGAGCAAATAGATCAAGAACGAAACCAAAACTATGCAGTTAGAGGAGAAACAGTATGGGTGAGAAATGAGTGGCCTGGCCCTGGGACCAGAGGAAGTTGAATACCAAGTGGAAGTGGCCCGTACACTATAACAGAAATTATACGAGATGGTGTTATGAGTTGACTCAACCCTTGAAGGAAAGTGAGGTGGTTGAAGTCCCATGCAGTCGGGTGCCTTGCTGTGCGGCAGCCATTACCTCTGTGAGCGTCCCACCAGGTGGTGACTCTCCCAGCTATGCCAATCCACTGTGAACCTGTGGATTTCAAGCAAACCACTCCAAATGAGTAGTAACAAATATGGAGACCGTGAGAAACTCCGCGGTCGTCACTTGGAAGAGCCTATAATACCAGGCGTAGAAATAGTACTGGTATGTCTTTGGTGAAGCCCTCGTATTTACCCGAGGGCGGTGTGCGAACGAGGTGCCTGTATGTATACCTAAAAGTTACAAGGAGTCCCATACCTGCAGGTGTGGAGTGTAACAGGTGTGTTGAGATGGTGCTACTATGCATGATAACCGACGGTGCTATATTCCATACAGGTGGAGCAGTCTGATGTGTTAAGGGTAGTGTAAGAAGGAATGACCGAGGTAAGGTGGTCACAGATTGTTATGTAATAAGTTGTGGATGACGCGCCATTAATGTAAGACGTCTGGTGCCCATCTGGGTAACCAACATTTTCGTTGTTCTTCTGAGGAAACCAATTCATTTGTATGTTTTACCAGTATGCTTTATAAGAATAAATTAATTAAGACATGTTAAGGTTTCACCCTTCTTTCCCCTTATCGATCTGGTCAATGGAAAACCTAACCCAATGCCTAGTCCACTCTGCACGCTACCTAACGGGCTACATGCTGTCCAGAGGGTCTGGTGGCAGCGACCCTTAGAAATTAAGATTAGAGTTAAGTATTTACCCTTAGTATTAGTGACCCCCAGCCTGGCAGTATAAGGCGTCTTGAAGCGATGAGGAAAACAGATGCCTCAGATGGGAGACTCAATAAAGAAGGCATAGCTACATGTTTGGGCTATTGAGTGTAATATGAATCGTCTGATTTTACGATAACTAACGTGTGACCGTGGTCATTACAATGGCAACAACAAGCCGATGAAGAACTAATAGGCAGGGTCGCTAATGGCCCAGCCAAGTAGAATCTGAATGACATTAAAGGACTTCAGGAACTCGTGGACCATCTGGGGAAATTGTGTAAACAACTTAAAGGTACTGGGAAAACTGTGCAAGTGAAGCACGTACGAATCACTGAATACTTTGGCTAAAGAGATTCATGTGGGAAAGTTCAGGGGAGCGATACCAGGAAGAGCATATGACTATGAAAGGAGTACAGGGGAGTTCTCCAGGGGTCAGTGGATGAAGGATCTTGTGCTGGAGATGCTAGACAGGACAAGGAGGGATTAAAGGGGACAAAGACAGAAGAGCCGAGCGGGAGACGAGAACAGGCTCACACCCATGCCTATCTCGTTAAAGGAAGGAAACCCTGTGGGCCCTAGTGACTTCAGGAAGAAAGGAGGTTAGAGGAAGGACGACCACTTGCCCCGTTGTACTCTGGATATCACCCTCTGCAGAGACGCCAAACATTCCTCAGCATGTAGACTGGAGAGCGAACTTTACTACTACGTGAAGAACATCGCTGTTTCGCCTGCTTAGATCGCACTCGGCTGATGGCCGAGTGCATCTAGAAAACAAGGTTCGGCATAGATGGCTGCTATAGCTTCCACTCCGAATCTCTGCACTTCTCGAAAAATTCTATGCGCAATAACACGCCCAAACCAGGACGAACCATCGAAAGGAACTCTTGGCCAGTTTTCAAGGGATGAAAAGAGCTTCCACCATGTGGATGGCACACCAGTCAAGTGTCGCACGGCCACAAGCGCCAGAAGCTAGGTGACTTTCAACTCAAAGGTATCATGTCGGCACCGAAATCAACGACCAGTGGAGCTAGGCCATGGAAACCCGAATCAGCATAGAGTTACGGAGAAAAGGGCTGGGAAACAGGCATGTTGCTCTGGTGACCACGAACCGAGAAAACCTGTATAAATGGGCCACACATACTTATGATCATGAAAATAACCAGTGTGAGGGGCCAGAGAATTACGACAATGACTAGGACATCCAGGCAGAGTTGCACTCCCCATACTAAAGGTCAAGGTCGGGAGATAAGGCGAGAGACGAATACAACAGTGATCACCGGAGCACTCTTGGACTCAGGCAGCAACAGGTCTTGCTACACCGAGAGCCCTGGCCAACCGACTACGAATAACAGGGAAGTCTGTTTTCAATCTCCATAGGCACGATCACAGAGACGAAGAGCGTGAGGCCAAGGGTTGATCTGAGGTGACTAGCGTCAGGGATGAGAAAGAAGTCGATCCATCAACATTCCCAGAATCCTCGTTATTAAAAAGACCTGCCTTTGCTTCAACACAAGAAAGCATCGGTTGCGGTCCATAAATGGACCGATTGGACCTGCAATAAGTGATCACCCTGGCAATCAACCACCTCATTTAAAGAAGAAAAGCCGCTGCGCCTGGAGACACGTATAAGAGAAACAAGGTCAGACACTCCTGGGAATGTGACTCAGACTACTGCAATGAAAGCCCCATCTCTGTTGAAGACAGAAGAGTAATGATGCTGTGGTCAGCCTTCGGTGGCGAGGGTGGACGGGCACTATCAACTTCCCATTCCGTCATGAAGGCCGGGACTCTGAATTACAGAAAAACTGGCTGAGCAACTGTTAGCGAGCCCGGAAGAAACGTCTCCTGAAGGCCCAGACCTCCGTCGAAGGTATCGAGAAGAGATACAAAACCTGATCAACAAAGGGACATGCTGAGAGGAGTCACACCGTGAGCTTACCATTGTGCCGGGAAAACTTAGTATTTCTCACATCACCCAGTATTGAACCAAAATAAGCCCGGGAAGTTGAGAATAGTCTTTGACTGTGCAGCAACGTATGACTCAAAGTGTCCTGAACAGCAAGTGATGCAAGGACCAGACCTCAAGTACACATTGGTGGGAGTCCTCGTTAGGTTCCGACAAGAAAGGGTTGCACTCATGGCTGATATCGAGGCTATGTTCAACCCGGAGTACTGCCTGGGCATCGAGACGCCTGCTCTTCCTGTGGTGGACAGATGACCAGCTATCGGAGACCCGGTCACTTACCGGATGAAGGTACTTCTTTTCGGCGGAGTGTGGAGTCCCATCATGTGCTGGATATGCACTACGTGAACATTCAGAACCGGGCAAGGCTCCATGGAAAGAAATTAAGAAAGCAAGTCACAACTTCTATGTCGATGATCTGCTTCTTTCCAGTAGCATCACCAGGGAAGGCGGCAATAGTCACTCACCAGCTGAGGCAGATGATGAAGAAAGGCGGGTTCAGTCTTATAAAATGGATCTACAAATCTACAACCTCAAAGGGGTCCTCAAGAGCAGTCCTACAAACGGAAAGAGCCATGGAAGTGAAGTACTTGTGAAAGATGACAGGCTCCCAGCTGAGCCGACATTGGGAATCATGTGGGATCTAGAGAATGACGAACTTAAAGTCGAATTCAGATCCCAACGAAGCCACAAACGACGAGGTCTCCACAAGGTATGGTCAGCTCCATATACGACCCATTAAGATTTCATCTCCGAGCACCATACGAGGCCAAGCCATATTCCAGGACGAATTCAGAGGCAAGGCAGTTGGTCGGATGGGCAAATGACCGAACACCACAGAGCCAGGAGTTGGTGGCAGTGGCTAAATGATCTTTAGCACTGCAGGTAAGTATCCTCGATGTTACCGCCTGAATGTACAAATCAATAACTATGGGTACAACTGCACCACTTCTGTGACGCCTCCCAGCAAGCATACGGGGCTGTAATCCTACCTCAGGATCACAAAGTGGAGAAGGGAGCCCACTCTGCCTCCTTTGTGTGTAGTAGAAGGCCAAGCTAGCTCCTCTGAAACAGCAAACCATACTCAGCTCGAGCTATGTGCAACAGTGTTGGCAAAACTGACAAACAACTGAGAGAAGAACTAGAGTTGCAGATCGACAGATCGTGTTTTGGACAGACAGCATGGTCACCCTTAATACATAAGAAACACTGAACAGCGCTTCCATACCTTTGTGGCATACCAAATTGCAAAGATACTTAAAAATGAGAATTCCGATGCCAGAACAATGGCGACACGTGAGCCCCAACCAAAACCAATGATGATGCCAAATGGACTGCATAGGGCAAGAACTGAACAAAGGACTGCAGATGGATTCAAGGGACCCTCCTTTCTCTTGTGGGAGCCAACAATTGGCCAAAGAACCCAAAGGCAAATTCCTAACCTTGCAGATGGAGACCCGGAGGGTACAGGAGATGCAACAGTGCTGAGGCTGACCGGGGGAGAGTGCCCTAAAGGGCTATGGGCAAGGTACTCCTCATGGCATCCCAGGTACTGAAAGGTGTGGCGTGGCTCAGGAGGGGTTCATACAGTGGCGCTTCAGCGATCAAGGAAGATCGTCACCAAAGGGATCGGCTGAAGATCAGCGAGTTAGATGAGGCAAAGATCAATATCTTGCAACTGATACAAAAGGAGGTTTTCCCACGAGATGGATGCTGGAACGAGGACACTGTCAGGACTGAGTGACGTAAGCAGACTGGAACCTTA
>NW_024727415.1:0-9364 GCF_018991925.1 Homarus americanus
ACTACATATAACACCAACCATCATCACTACATATAAGATCATGCATCATCACTACATATAACACCATCCATCATCACTACATATAAAACCATCCTATCATCACTACATATAACATCATCCATCATCACTACATATAACACCATCCATCACTACATATAGAACCATCCTATCATCACTACATATAATATCATCCATCATCACTACATATAACACCATCCAACATCACTACATATAACACCACCCATCATCACTACATATAACATCATCCATCATCACTACATATAACTCTATCCATCATCACTACATATAACACCATCCAGCATCACTACATATAACACCAACCATCATCACTACATATATCATCATACATCATCACTATATATAACACCATCCATCATCACTACATATATTACCCTCCTATCATCACTACATATAACACCATCCATCATTACTACATATAACGCCATCCTTCATCACTACATATAACACCATCCATCATCACTACATATTATGACACCATCCATCATCTCTACATATAACACCAACCATCATCACTACATATATCATCATGCATCATCACTATATATAACACCATCCATCATCACTACATATATTACCCTCCTATCATCACTACATATAACACCATCCATCATTACTACAATATAACGCCATCCTTCATCACTACATATAACGCCATCCATCATCACTACATATTATAACACCATCCATCATCTTTACAAACACCATCCCTCTTTACTATAGTGATAAACAGAGCTTCATTTTGTTGTCAATTTCTTTAAATTCCAACCTTATTAAACCGTAATTCTTTCTGTATGGTCAAATTTTGATTTGACCTCAGTGAGAGAGCTGTTAGTGTCAGTAAATCACAATGGTGTTCCGACGCACTGAAACAAAAGTTTCAAAGGTTGAGGTGAAGCCTTGCCAGGTGAAGGAGAAGGGCCCCCGATCTAACAAACTGCAGACCACAAAGCACACTAAACCTCAAAACAACAAGAAGAAGGAAACTACCACTTTCTGCCATGTACAAAAGGACCAGTACCTGCCATGGGGAGACTACATCTTCACCGGGAAAAAGACAAAGAACAACAAGAAGCGTTGACCCATCTTTTCTGATATTTAAAAATAATAAAAAACATATTAATTGATTTTGTTTGTATTATTTATGCTTTTATTATTTTCAACTGTAAACGTGCTGTTTTCGGAATATATTTTGAGTTACATAATATTTAGGTTCAGCAGTTTATTTCACTGTATCTCCTTGTGTGAGTGTGTGGGTAGTGTGTGGATAGTGTGTGGGTACTATGGGTGTGTGGGCATTATGGAGAACTAGTCATGGCTAACTGTGACCCTACATACGGGTTACATCGGCCTTAACGCCCTTGTCTCAGCGCTATCTCATATATCCATATTTCACATATTTGAAAGTATTAGATAACCAAAATATCTGGAAAATATTTAGTTAAAAATACAAATAATAAAACAAAATCCAAAACAGAAAGAAAAAACAATACCCGTGAAAGTGGAAATAAGGAGGAGGCAGAGCAGACGATACACAGGAAGGCAGTAATCATCATCCCCGTGTGAACCAGCCAGAGAAGAACTCCTTCGCTTCACCGTCCACCCGCGTACGATCAGCTGAGTGAAGTTGCCTCGTGTTGCAGTAAACTTTATCTGTAAAAGGACAATTTACTTTACTTTTATTGTTTATCTTACTGTTTATAACTGTTTATTTTCTCTTACATAATGTACACTAAGTATGGGAGTGTACAGTAAGTTATACCGGATGGCAACAAATTCACATTCGTCTTGCAAATATTAAAACATTACCCTAACAACAGTATTGTATAACAACACGAGCTAAAGTGATGTGTAAAAAGGTCGGTTGCAAAAAGAAATATTATTCTTTTAAGTCTTTTTCAGTTTGTTCAGTGTTAACAGCATTATAGGTCATATTTCATGCAGTATGCATATACAATGTTTGCTGAAGGTTTAATACCTTTCTGTTTACTGATGATGTAAAACCCTCGTTAAAATACTTTAGAGTCGTTTACAAAATATTTGGTGCATTTCCGGAGCATTGTATGTTTTTACAGCATGCGAGGCGGCAGGTATGTGGAGTTTTAAGAGCACTTCACGCTATAGCTCAGTTGGCCACGGATTAGCGAATTACGATCTGAAAATGTTTGGATCGTCATCTGTTTCGTGTAAGCTGTGTCGGACATTTTGTGCTACATTAAAGTCCAGCGATCTGTGGCAGCTGTCGGGCTCCTGCCTGACCACCCTTTGCCTAAGAAGAGCGATTGTCTGAAGGTGTTCGAGTAGTTACTCAATAGTGAAAAAGTGATATGGAGTCCCATTGACATGGCTGCCAGTTAGGGACAGTCTGGATACGGCACACTACATAGCATGTCTTCGGAAAGTAAAGGAGGCCGTGTAGCCAAGACTGCACTCAACCGCCTTCACTTCCCCAATTACAGCTAGGTGGACTGAGAGCGCCTCGGGATTATCATATTTATAATGCCAGACGGGAACACCATCCCCTTGACACCTCGGAGACTATACAGTACTGTGTTCGGGGCGTGTTTGTGGGTCTCTACTGCCGCCTCCCTATCGTTGAGTTGCTCCCCACTTACCGTAACCAGTCGAGGTCACTGTGGGAGGCCATGTACGGTACAGTACAGTACAGAGTCACGCCCCCCTCAACAACGTCCGCACCTCGCCTGCTGAATACAGTATTTGCAAATGTGACCATAAACCCCAACAATTGTAACAAATTACAAGTCCCGGGATTTGCCCCTGGTATTAACACAGTGACAAGCGTCCCATTCCTGGTAAGTAGCAGGTGGCCGGAGGTAGTGCAATCCTCTCCCAGACTACACGGAGATGAGAGAGAGCTGGCTGACCATCATGGTAAGGACGCGTCACTATTTGGACCCCAGGGAGGCCATTATCGTAAGTTAAGTGAAAGGCATTTGGAATACTGGACGACTAGACGCTATATGAATTTCTTTACCCTAGTTTTCCCACCGATAATAATGAGTACAAGGGAGGTAGTCTCATCGGCGTTCATCAACACCATAGCCGTCTCAGTTACCTATTGCTCGTACAAGGTTTTGGAATGAAATAGTTTTACTAATATCAGGAACTTTCAAACTACTACAGGAAATAATATATATATATATATATATATATATATATATATATATATATATATATATATATATATATATATATATATATATATATATATATATATGCAAGTATATCACTGTAGGTGCGCGTGATCTAGGTATATGCTGATAACCACAAGGAAAGAAGAAAACACGAAGTTCCCAAGCGTTTTCGTGTAATTCACATTTTCAGGGGTGAGTACAGACTAGTCTGTACTCACCCCTGAAGATGTGAATTACACGAAAACGCTTGGGAACTTCGTGTTTTCTTCTTTCCTTGTGGTTATCAGCATATATATATATAACAAAAAGTGTTTGTATGTCATGCCGGACGAGAGTAATGTATCGCCCCTGCGTTTTTTCGACGAATTTTGCTTCACTAACTGAAAAAATCAATTACGAGCAGCTTGTACAACGATGTGCCGGAAAATGCCATTACGAGAGCGAAAATGGTGTTGCTGGCACTTTGTTCCATTTAGTCAAAGAAGATGACATTGAATGAATTTAATACAATGCGTATGTGGTGAACGAGCCAAGTGAAAATATAACATATTGAGCTACTTAATGAGAGAGAGAGAGAGAGAGAGAGAGAGACTCTAGATGAGAGACAATTCCTCAACCACACCATTAAGCACCAACAAAAAATTTCACCGCTATACCATAAATCCGAGCGTTAGTAGACATTATCAGCACCTACCTGTCTACTCACCATTATTGGCTCTTAAATTATGGTGCAATATGGTGCAATAGGGTTGATTTTATGGTGCTGATGTGCCCTTCCCCATGTTATAGACGCGAGAGAAGGTTTGTTTACATTGGGATGCCGTCATAGTCCTCTCTGGTGGCGAGAGTACTGACTGAGGGTATAGGGGAGGAAGAGGAGGAGGAGGATAAACAGGAGGGGGAGGAAAAGATGGAGAAAAAGGTAAGAGAGAGAGCGAATAAGAAGAACACCAACACAACATCAAAAACCCAACCAATACTAAAATAATATAACGAAATTAGAGACGAAAAATATAACAAACAATATAAGAAAATGAGCAGGAATGAACACCAAGGTCAGAAAAAGAGCAGGAATGAACACCAAGGTCAGAAAAAGAGCAGGAATGAACACCAAGGTCAGAAAAAGAGCAGGAATGAACACCAAGGTCAGAAAAAGAGCAGGAATGAACACCAAGGTCAGAAAAAGAGCAGGAATGAACACCAAGGTCAGAAAAAGAGCAGGAATGAACACCAAGGTCAGAAAAAGAGCAGGAATGAACACCAAGGTCAGAAAAAGAGCAGGAATGAACACCAAGGTCAGAAAAAGAGCAGGAATGAACACCAAGGTCAGAAAAAGAGCAGGAATGAACACCAAGGTCAGAAAAAGAGCAGGAATGAACACCAAGGTCAGAAAAAGAGCAGGAATGAACACCAAGGTCAGAAAAAGAGCAGGAATGAACACCAAGGTCAGAAAAAGAGCAGGAATGAACACCAAGGTCAGAAAAAGAGCAGGAATGAACACCAAGGTCAGAAAAAGAGCAGGAATGAACACCAAGGTCAGAAAAAGAGTAGGAATGAACACCAAGGTCAGAAAAAGATACAAACACTGATTAGAAGAGAAAATATAAACATTGTGAACAAAATATAAAACGCAGAATGTGAAATGAATAAGAAACGTTAAGTGTTTTATATTCAAGAGACAATAAACGGATCAAGGTACAAAAAGTAAAGGTAAATAGATGAAAAAAAAATACAAAGTGAAGAAATTAGAATCTCCTCTTCGTAAATTGAGAGCAGCAGCAGGAGGGGGAGGGGCATGAAATGGTCAATAATGTTCCATAAATCAGAGGAAATGTCGCAGAATCGGAGCAGCTGAGCCAATATTTGACCTCTGGTTTGCATAATTCGAAGCGCCAAATTTTTCACCAGCGTAGAGTTAAGGCAGCTCGGTGTAGGACGGGGAAATACCTCATACATTTTGACTTAGTGAGCCGCCGTCACCCACCTGGCCAGGTACGGTACACAGTCAGGTTAAATCATCAACTCATCTTTTTTTTTTTCAATTGGGAGGAGTATTTAATCATCATGAAAAAGACGAATAAAGCTCAAATTACACACACACACACACCGTAAATTGACTTATTCACGATATTCGGTCGCTTATGAGAGAGAGAGAGAGAGATTAATTCAGAGCGTGACGTGCACAAGTCAGTAGGATTAATAATAAACTTTTGTTGTCCGGAACTGAGAACTCTAACAAACTCTCTTTTTCTCCCTTTCCTATGACTTGAAATTACGATGGTGTCAGAGTGTGTGTGTGTGTGTGTGTGAAGAGGAACATGAATGATAAAGTCTTCTGTACTAAATGTTATCTCCTGGAACCACCGCGTGATGCCTAGATAAGGAGTGTAAGGAGGAACTTATGTTTCTTTAGCTCTGGGTCTGGTGAAGTTATACAAACAACTGTTTATGGCAACTTGGGTCCTTTACAGACTCTCCCTGTATAATATAGTATATGTTTATGAAGGGGAAGATGCAGAGAGACATTTTTTTAGGCATGTTTGTCGGGAAGAGCCCAATGTCATGAATGGAATGCCTGTCGTCTGATATAGTGAAGAATAAATGTACAGTTTATCTGACTGCACGACGCTAGAGACGCTCTCTAATACAAGGAATACCAACAAGACCATTAATGACGACGCTACACTGAAACACAACTTTTAGGGTTGGTAGCAAAAATAATTCGAGGAACGTAACATCTGGTGAACCGGAAAGTTTGATTAAAAATTTTTAAATATGACAGTTTTTCGCTCTAGTTTGTGTAACGTGGATTATAAAATACACAAACTTATTAAGCTGAGACGCAACGAATATGAAACAAACACACACACACACACACAGACTTAACATTTTCATGAACGTAGGCAAAAGTATTTACATTTCCAGACTTTTCTTACAAAACAATAATCTTAATCACAACATTTTAATCATTCGTCATTTTTTTTTGTCGACATGAAGCTCCCACCTGCCGTGTTCCATCTACATATTTTTACCATCAACATTTGGAGTGGACGCGAAAATTTGAAAAAGTTTATGATACTATTTGCAGGAACCAGGTCGTTAAACTCTGGCGTAAACAAAAAGCAAAACAGACATGCAAGTTTTTCATCAAAGGAGCAACACAGAGTATTTGTCGGGGCTCTTGTTTCAACACAACACATTGACTATTACAAAATGTAATAATTTGTCACTTTTACGTCTTACATATTTTATTTGAGATGCACAGGAGAGGAAAAAATAAAAACTGTGGAGAATATATTACAGTGTAATTTACACACAATGGTATTATAGATAGAATTAATTTAAGAAAATAAAATTCTAGTGTACTCCAGACACCAAACAGTCGCTGTCCATCATTCTCAAAATCCATTATCTGAAAGGTCAGAGCCACTCTCTCACCTCACTCGGTGCATAAATTGACAAATTGAATATAAAAATTTTCTGTAAAACTCTGTTTCAAAATGTGCAAAATATGATTTGATGCTTTAAGAAAATAATAATTAGCTGAAGCTAAAAATGAAAACAAAAGACTTGTGAATAAAACACTCGGTGATTTTAGCTTTAAATGGTGATGTGTTGCTTCAGGTCTTAACATGATGGTGTTAGGAAATATTGGACAATACCTCCATGTACTGTGCTGTATATTGAGGGTAATTAATGATAACCAGCGCCATTCTTCAAGCTATTTTTTCATTGTATTAAACTGATGCATTGTTTGTTTATTAAGATAACAATGAAGTTTGAGACTGTCAGCTTCTTACACTAATACTACCAGCATAGTTTCCACCAAAAGCTGTCGTCTTATTTATAACATTTGAAGAACAAAGACACTACTAGGAACCTTTTGTTTAGTGTTACGACAGACACTCCCACTAATTAAAAACATACCTGTTTTGAATGGACACACACACAAACACACATACTCTCTCTCTCTCTCTCTCTCTCTCTCTCTCTCTCTCTCTCTCTCTCTCTCTCTCTCTCTCTCTCAAAATAACTGTGTGAGTCAGTGAGTGTATTTCCTTTAAACTCAGCAACAAAGGTCAGACAGGACAGACAAAACACCATTGTTGCCTTGATCATGTATTTCGCATTTAGATTTTGCAGCGACCATTGCAGCCTGGCGTCCTTCAACAAATATGTTTCAATCAGTCGTTGTCAGTAGTGTTAGCGAGGGAACACGTAACGAGTTTAGTGTTGTGTCTCTTTTACTGAACTGTGATGATTACTGGTGTATTGTGTAATGATTATCGTGTTTTAGTTTGGCTCGGCTCACTCCTATGGCGGAAAATGTAAAAATACGTAGCAACGATTTTTTTTTAGGAAGTGTTGCTTATCATTTGGTGGAACTTAAGTTTAACATTTGAATACAATACAACAATTCAAAATGGCAATATAAATATATAACTGACAGCAAATTCGTTCAATTGTGTGTATATATATACAGTATATATATATATATACACACACAAGTAAATCACTGTAGGTGCGCGTGATCCAAGTATATGCTGATAACCACAAGGAAACAAATAAACAAGAAGTTCCCAAGCGCTTTCGTGTAATTCATATCTTCAGGGATCTGTACTCACCCCTGAAGATGTGAATTACACGAAAGCGCATGGGAACTTCGTGTTTTCTTGTGGTTATCAGCATATACAGGTGTATATATATATATATATATATATATATATATATATATATATATATATATATATATATATATATATATATATATATAAACGTGTGACACAGTAAACGAGGGTGAGGGAGGTGTAAACTGGTGCTTTTGGTGACGTACAGTTGGGTCGTTACAGCCTCCAGTATTCAGGCTTAGCAATTTCATGCTGTCATGTTGAAAATTCCGATAAGTTAAGTTTAATATAATTTGCGTTTCCCAAATATGATTTTTCCAAAATCAAAATGTAGCGAATTTCCCAAACCTACTACATCAGAAAACTTTATATATATATATATATATATATATATATATATATATATATATATATATATATATATATATATATATATATATATATATATATATATATATATATATATATATGCAAATAAATCACTGTAGGTGCGCGTGATCCAGGTATATGCTGATAACCACAAGAAAAAAGAAAACACGAAGTTCCCAAGCGCTTTCGTATAATTTACATCTTCAGGGGTGAGTACAGACTGTAGGAATTAAAATCAATAAACCTTAGTGATGGTCAGTTCAAAACTGATAATATGTTACATAAATGTATTTGTCAGTGGCCCAAGGTTAAAAATGCTTTGAAAACCTTTGATCTAGATGTATGATAGTAATTTTGTGGGTCCCCTATTTTTGACCTGACCTGACTAGTCACGTCACGCCCCCTTCTCTTAAGCTCCTCTACGTGTGTGTTGGTGTGGGGATTAGTGGATGACATCATTATGACCTGACCTCATGTTTTTAAGGTCACCCTGTATATTTAAGCCTCTCTCTGTCCATGTAATCCAGTTGCCTGTGTGAGGGCCACCGGGTGTGTGAGGACCACAGGCAATGTGAGGGCCACAGTTTGTGTGAGGGCCACTGGGTGTGTGAGGGCCACCGGGTATATAAGGGCCACCGGGCATATAAGGGCCACCGGGTATGTGAGGGCCACCGGGTGTGTGAGGGCCACCGGGTATGTGAGGGGCCACCGGGTATATAAGAGGGCCACCAGTGAGGGACACCGGGTGTGTGAGGCCACCAGGTATGTGAGCCACAGTGTGTGTGGGGGCCTGGGTGTGTGAGGGCCACCGGGTATATGGGGCCAGAGGGTATGTGAGGAATGCCGGGTGTGTGTGTGTGTGTGTGTGTAAGGGTCACAGGGTGTGTGAGGGCCATAGGGTGTGTAAGCGCCACAGGGTGTGTGAAGGCATCCGGGTGTGTGAGGGCCACCGGGTGTGTGAGGACCACAGGGTGTGTGAGGGCCACTGGGTGTGTGAGGGCCACCGGGTGTGTGAAGGCATCCGGATGTGTGAGGACCACAGGGTGTGTGAGGGCCATTGGGTGTGTGAGGGCCACCGGGTGTGTAAAGGCATCCGGATGTGTGAGGGCCACCGGGTGTGTGAGGACAACAGGGTGTGTGAGGGCCGCTGGGTGTGTGAGGGCACTGGGTGTG
>NW_024727416.1:0-20805 GCF_018991925.1 Homarus americanus
TCAGAAGCACTTTTAGAACTTCATATTTTGTCATTATAAAGGATTTGAACTTATGTTTTTTGGTACAATTTTTTATGAGCTTATCTGTGATAGGTTTAAAATTGTATCTTGCATGACGCGATAATGTTACTATATTTACTATTTTTTTTATTCTTTAAGAAAGTAGGTCTGATGGTAGAATGAAACATCCAATTAATATTCATTAATATGAAATTAGTCATGAAGGCACAGTCACATGAGATAATCTCATCTTTTGCACGACACGTGATGGAATATTAAATAATTGTACCTATTGATTTTTTTATAAAACCTGGTCTGATAGAACAAAACAAATATCAGATACGAATTCAGCAATATGAAATTAGTTGTGTGAGCATGATCTCATATGTGAACCATTTTGGCTGTTGACCAGTGTTATGTATCGTTGAATGGCTTAAGCTCACAACACGCAGCACGTGGTCAGCGGCCTCGTGTGTGTGTGTGTGTGTGTGTGTGTGTGTGTGTGTGTGTATATATATATATATATATATATATATATATATATATATATATATATATATATATATATATATATATATACAGTATATATATATATATATATATATATATATATATATATATATATATATATATATATATATATATATATATATATATATATATATATATATATATATATATATATATATATATATACACACACACACACACACACACACACACACACACACACACACACACACACACACACACACACATGAGACCGCTGACACACACACACACACACACACATGAGACCGCTGATCACGTGTTGAGGAGCAGACGCACAATTTTCACATTATTTGCGGAACTTGAGACTTTTATAACATTTAGATAACATAAATATGTATAGAATATATAAATAATTTATCACACACACACATCAACAGTGACGGACTGTTATCGGGAGTTCGGCCATTATTCCCTATGATCTGGTGAGCACCAGTGGGGGCTGGTCGGGGCTTACAGTACAGTAGATACCCAACTACCAAGTAAACAAAGACTGGACACCTTCTGACATTTTGGTGTCTGTCAGTAGACTATATGGGAGTAAGTTTATTGTCTCCTAATTCAAATACGTCGCGGGTTTTCTAAGAATCTGATAGCCCCGATATAGTGTCAAGTGGGGGGAGGGGGGGAGGGGATGGTCTTTCTTATAACAGTGTCGGGTGGAGCCAAAGGGAAAAATTAATATTTAAATATCATTTTGCATCTAAATCTAGAAGAGAATTTACTCGAATAATAAGTAACAAAATGATGATATATATTCACCACTGAAGGAGAATGTTGATCACTCGTTTGCATCATTGTGCCCTGTTCAATACGGGTGAGACGCCTGACGATTCAAGTCTCCTTTCTTGACGTTAACTTGGCGGACGACTTGTGGAGTTGGCTCAGGACTGGTTCATTAATTATAGCAGGTATGTTACTGCCTTGTTTTTGTTTATTTTTAGAGAAGTAACATTTTTGTTTGTTGATTTTCAGAATCATGAGACGGGCGTGTAGGTAGCTAACCATGGCGGTGGTGGCTACTGAAACAGGGGGGCCATCCATCCCTCAGGCCCCCCGCCAAAAACCACACACCTACCCTGTCACCACCCACGCCGTCGCCACCTTCAGCCCCCGCCACTGCTTCGCCCTCACCACAGGCCGCCTGCTGTGGTGGGCCTCCCTATTGTTGCTGTGGTTCTGCTGCCTTCACCACGTCCATTCACAGAAGTGTATCAAGTTGGCAGAAAGGAACCTTATCTGTGAGTGTGTGTGTGTGTGGATACTTTATCTACTGTGTGTGTGTACCTAATGAGTGTATACTTTGCCTCGCTAACCACTACCCAAACACACCTCATTATCCATTACCACAAACACACCACGTTAACCTTTCCCAGGACATACTTCGCTAACCATTCCCGAAACACACCTCATTTACTATTCCTCAAACACACCTCTTTAACCACTCCCTAAACACACCTCGTTAACCACTCCCTAAACACACCTCGTTAACCACGCCCTAAACACACTTCATTAACCATTCCCAGAACATACCTCGTTAACCACTCCCAAAATACACCTCATTAACCATTCCCCCAAACACACCTCGTTAACCACCCCTCAAATCATGCACAACAGATCGTAAGTTATGAAATTTCGTGTTCAATATTATATTCAAAGGGTCTTTAAGGGTTTGAGGAACTGCAATTTTTTTTCTAAATAATGCGTGTATTCTTTTTTTTTTCAGTACCTCCACCCAGATATGTGTACGACAAGCGGGAACAGCGTCAACTGGCCATTACGCTGGACACTTCCCAGAGGATCTCCCACCAGCTCACCACCGCTGTTGTCAAGATATTGCTGGAGGTGAGTGTTGTTGCCACTCCTCAACTCTTGTGCTAGAATTTTGACTGTATCTCACCTTCCCATTTTATCCTAGAAATTTACATGATTTTAATACAAATCTGCACAATATGCTGGAACCCAACATCATATATATATATATATATATATATATATATATATATATATATATATATATATATATATATATATATATATATATATATATATATATATATATATATATATATATATATATATATATATACATATATATACATATACAGTATATGCAAGTAAATCACTGTAGGTGCGCGTGATCTAGGTATATGCTGATAACCACGAGGAAAGAAGAAAACACGAAGTTCCCAAGCGCTTTCGTGTAACTAGACTTAAACAACATAAATATAGTGTTAGGACAGGCCAGGAATCCAATGCTCTGTTTGTTCATTTGAGGAATAACAAGCATTGCATTGACTGGGATAATGCCCCCTCAATATTACCTTGTAATTCAATTGCTAGTAGGAACATCATAGAATCTAGTCTCATTAAACATACCAAAGCATTCAACATGAATTTGAGTAATGGCATGTACAAACTGGACAATTTTGTAATTAAGAAGATTTGTAACCAGGTGAGAAGGTTGGGTCACCTTACCCTCTGACCTGACTACCGACCGTTGCCGTGCTATTTAAAGATTAGTAGGGTCATTACCTAATACCTGACTGCTGGACCCGGAGCTGCGAAGACCTGCCTCTTTTGCTGCATGTTTGAGCAGTCTGCAACTTTGTTGTGATAGGACACTCAATCCTAGTGATTGTACTTACTCAACATAGTGACGGTGTAATTACCATCACAGATTGTACGGAAAATTCCAACTTCTGGAAAACAAATATTTGGGCTCCCCAAATTTTGACTACTACCCGTGCGTCTACGTCCTGGATTGGCCAATCAGTGGTGCCCCACGGTGGCGTGATACATGCACGTTTACTGCGGTGCTCTGATTGGCTAACCGAACGTGGCGTGGTAGGTAGGCTGTTTCTACTCTCTAAGTCCTCTTCTTTCCTTTTTCATCCCCCTCATGCACTCCGTTCTTTGAACGGGAGGCGGGACTTAGCGATACGGTCGATCCGGCAAGGGAACCTGTGATAGTGCAGGGCACCCCTTGTCCGGGGGTCACCGGTAGGTGGCAACTTTCTTAGACATAACTATAGTCACAGGTAACCTGGGTGCAGAACCCTACGAGCCCGACGCCCGTCCAAGAGGGGGGGGCGGGGTCACTGCTCCCAGGCAGGAGCCCTGTGTTATAGGTAGGATTAGATGTAATCAAGAAGATGACAACAAGCATTAGAATAAAACATAGAGATAAGGGACACTCTATTGGAAGGGGAAAAGTGGCAGAAATCACTTACAACAAATTGCAAGTTCCACTAACAAGAATATTCAGCACCAATGAAGGTTTTAAAGTAATCTGTAAAGATGACTTTGATTCAGATAAAATCCTTTCAAAAGAAGCCAGAGATATATTTTACAATGAAGGCCTTGTTGTTGTCATGCCACCAGAACAAAAAGCAAAAAGATCAGTTTTCGTTCGTCAAGTCGACCAAGAGATCGGGAGGAAGACATCTGAAGACCTGAAAGATGAACTGGAACGCCAAAACAGGTGGATGAAGATTGAAGAAGTCATTAAGATAAAAGACTATACTCATGTTTTTAAGATTACTTTTGAAGAAGTGTCAATGGCTGAGAAAGTTTTACAACAGGGCTTTCTAATATTCAACATGTCAGTCACACCACATCAAATAAAGAAGGAGACATTCATTCAGTCTGCAAACTTGCTTCTCCTGCTACAAATATGAAGAACACACAACGAGAGACTGTCCGGAAAAAGAAAAAAGTACTGCTCAGATTGTGCAGGCGACGACCATACCTACACTGAATGTAAGAATACACATGTTGGCTGTCTCAACTGTAAGAGAAACGGGAATGTATACATAGGACATAGGACGTTAGCAATGGCATGCTCAATAAAAAAACACATGATAAAGTACAAGGAACAAGGAAAAAGGAACAAGACAAGGTTACGACATACATCGAAATAGCCAAGAGAGCGATCCAAGAGGCTCACAGACCAGAATCCACCACATTAAACTTAAGTGAACCAATACATGACAAGGTAATGATTAGTATGATCCATGCACATTTGCACAATATCATTGCACCCGGATCATACAATGAGGAATTAAGGAAAATGTTTAAATTGAATAGCCTACCAGAGATGATATTTCCAGAGAATCCACAATCCGAAAAACTATTTCAGGCAACATACTCAAGCGAACTGAGAGAAAGACTACAGCTAGACAAACAAAGGTTTGAGCAAGGAGCAACAGCTGATACACAAGGAACACAAGCGACTGATAGAGATCCCAGACAAATGACTAGAAGTGACAAAGAGAAGATAGAAATAACAAAAGGACAGACTATAAGACAAAGGAGTAGGAGGAGAGAAGATAAGATGGAAACTGAACACAATATACAACCTGAATCTGCTGAAGATATTGGATTAAAAGTTATCACTACAACAAAACATGGAATCCCAACATCGAGACCAACAGGAGGGACAATAGTAAAAAACTGTGAAGGAGGGATATACAAGTGGACATATCAAGAAAAATCCCTAAGTGAAGATTATGTCTGGTCACTAATTACTACAGACAAACTAAAGATTACGACCAATGACTTTAAAATAGTAGACCCGTCAGAGTTTAGAAGAGTCAGAAGCGGGAAACAGGATGATAGGTCTCCACTTCAACAGTTACAATCCAAGTATAAGAAATAATGGACAATAGACAAACAGTAAGAACTTTAAGAATAATACAACACAACGTAAGAAACTGGAAGACCGAGAGAATTAACCTAAGTAATATATATCAAGAAATTGACCCTGACATTATACTAATAAACAGTCACGGTGAGACAGAAAACAACAACATAAAACTCTTTAACTATTATGTAAACCAAAGAAATAAATCGGGCGAGAAAAATGACGGAGTAGCTATAGCGGTTAAAAGAAACTTAAAATTTAAACTAATCGATGACTTCCAGGATGAATTTCTAGCAATAAAAATAAATACAACTCAAGGAGACGTAATTATTGCTACTACTTATCTCCCACCGAGACGACCCTACTTACCTATAGAAGACCTATTAAAATTGGCTAACAACAGTCATCCGATGTACATCTTAGGAGACTTTAACGCCAGACACAGGATTTTCGACAATACAAATAATAACGTCGTGGGAAACGCCCTTAATCAATTAATAAACCTAGGGAAAATCAATCATCTAGGTCCTAACTTTCCAACCTGGAGAAATCACAATACACAATCGACACCAGACAAAATTTTTACCAACAACAAAGCCTTTTTCAATTACCATATAATACAAGGACCTCTCACAGGCAGTGACCATCTGCCAATTATACTAACACTGTCAACAAGCCCCATACAGATACCAATAAAAAAGAGACTGAAAATGAGTAAAACAGACTGGGACAGCTTCAAAGACGACTTAGGTAATCACCACTCGATTAACCTACAAGGGAAAACAACAGAAGACATAGACTCAGAAATGGACAGACTGCACTCAGCAATAAAAACATCTATAACCAAACACACTCCTACTTCACACTTTAGAACATTACCCAACAACAGACTACCAGAAGAAGTTAAATTAATCCAGACCTATTACAATGAAATAAACAGGTATATGGAAAGACACGGCAGTAACAGATGGCTATATACGACACAGATAGCACTACAGATAAAATTAAGAGACGCATGTAAGGAAGCAAACAATAAAAATGGAATGATATTATAATGGCGGCTGACATGACTAAAGACACAAAAACATTTTGGACTTCCATAAACAAGATGATGGGGCACAACAAGCAAAAAACACCATACATTAAAGACCAAAATGGAACAAAATTGCACGAGGAAAATGAACAAGAGTCAGCATTCAAAAGGGAATGGGTAAAAGTTTTTAAAATATCAGATGAGGAAAATGAAGATTTTGATAGTGAACACGAAGAAAGGATAGAAGAAGAAATGGGAAGACAAATACATAGAATCACCCCAAGGCAATATATAGACTATAACTTATTACCTAATAATCAAATAATAACCATGGGAGAAATGATGCACTGTCTGAGGAAATTTAAGGAAAAAGCCCCTGGGCTCACAGGTATTACACGAAATATGATCATGAATCTACCTGAAAACATTTTAAATACACTATTAAACATTTATAACGCATGCTTAATAACTGGTTACTTTCCAGACAAACTAAAATATGCTAAAATGATATTTATTCCTAAGGAGGGTAAGGACAATAAGGAAATATTAAACTACAGGCCAATATCTTTATTAGAAATTACCGGGAAACTATTGGAAAAATATTAAATTCAAGACTTATAGCCTTTTTAACACAACATGGGAAAACTAACAACAGACAACATGGATTTATGCCCAATAGAAATACCCTAACTGCAATAGCTACAATAACGGAAATAATTGCAATAGAAAAAGCAAGGGTAACCAGATCAATATAATTTTAAGGGATGTTTCTAAGGCTTTTGATAAAGTTTGGCATTTAGGCTTGAAATATAAAATATTAAAACTGGGACTTAACGAATACTTGCTAAGAATATTGTGTAACTATTTAGATGATAGGAGAGCACAAATTCAAATTGGAAACTTTATGGGAACTATGTTTAATCTTGAGAGTGGAGTACCTCAAGGAGGATGCCTTTCTCCAACACTATATACAATTTATACTTCAGACACACCTCAACCTACCCCCTTTAGCGAATATGTAATGTTTGCTGATGATATTACTCAAATAGTATCATACCCAGGAAAATCAACCCAATTTATGGCACTCTACACGGTAAGAGCGATAAAAAACATAAATGATTTTGAGAAAAAATGGAAAATCAGGACAAATAAGAACAAATTCAAGATAATACCAATAGCCAAGATTAAAACAAGTCCAGTAATAGTCGACCAGGAACTATACCCATACGACACTGAAGGCAGGATGCTTGGATTAAAACTAACAAAAAGAGGATATATAACATACTTAAAAGATAAAGAACGACAGGCAAGAATAAGATTATCAAAAATAAAACGCTTTAAGAACCTTAGCATTAATAACAAAAGAAAGATTTATAATCTATAACACAGACATCATCACTATAATACAAACACCACTACAATACAAACATTTCTATAGCACAAACATCATCACTACAACACAAACATCACCACAATAACATAAACAGCATCACTACGACACAAACATAATCACTATAACAAACATCATCACTACAACACAACCATCATCAACACAACACTATGATTATCACTGCAACACAAACATCACTATAACACAAACAACATCACTATAATACAAACATCATCACTACAACACAGCCATCATCAACACAACACTATGATTATAACTGTAACACAAACATCACTATAACACAAACATCATCACTATAACACAAACATCATCACTATAGTACAAACATCATCACTATAACACAAACATCATCACTATAACACAAACATCATCACTATAACACAAACATCATCACTATAGTACAAACATCATCACTATAACACAAACATCATCACTATCAACACAACCATCATCAACACAACACTATGATCATCACTACAACGCAAACATCACTATAACACAAACATCACCACTATAACACAAGCAACATCACTATAATACAAACATCATCACTACAACACAAACAACATCACTATAACAACCATCATTATTACAACACAACACTGTTCTCATCAAATACCTCTTACTACCTAAATTACGATTCATCTACATTAGAGGCTGCTAGTGTCTGGGTAAATTCTGCATGACAAAATGCAAGAACAACGAGCCCAAAGACGTCGCATTGAGACAAACGGATTCCTGGACTTCTTTAACCAGAAACTAAAATTCACTGGGTGTAAAACCGATGTGTTACTGCGTGATGATCTCTATCGCAAGTATAAGATGTATTGTAAAGGCCGAGGTCTAATGCCAGCTACCATTGTTAATGTTGGGCGAACACTGGCAAAAAAGGGTGTGAAGTCCCCCACCCGTATCGGCGGAATGAACGGTAAGGGCCAGAAGTACGGATATACGGGAATCGTCTTCCAACCTTGTATGGAAGTCGTGCCATACCACCCATATTCTGCCGTATACAGCAAGCACTCTGATAGTATGATTAATGGAAAACGAAAATTAGAAGAGCAAGATCAGAACGAACCAAAAAGAGCCAAAATTACTGGTGAAATAAAACATCCAATTTCAACCTTTTTGGAAGGCTTCATCTCCACTTCGCTCGACCATACAGAACTGGTCCGTCAAAATGACTTATTTAACGAATACAGAGAATACTGTCGCCAAAATGGTCTAGACGAATGTGACAACATTAAGTTGGGGAGACTCATGACTGCTCGAGGTTTTAAGCCCACCGTGAGACTTGGCAAACCAAACAACCATAAATACTGCTACCCAGGCCTTAAATGGACTAGTGAAGCACCCAGTGGCAACAACTACACTGACCTTAAACAACAATCCTGTCGCACGGTCTGCCCAGACCAGGTCATATTAGAAGCCGAACGATATCTCTTGATTTGCATAGCAACCCAGTATGTCATCCAAGATTGATTTTTGTGTACCAGCCTCCGCGGCACCTGTAGGGTCAACATACTTTTGACTGAAATAAAAATTAATATTATTTATTAAATAGTTTAATTTTCCTTGTCTATTTTTTTTTTTACGGGGATTAGCCTACCTGGGCACAGGTCACTAACCCACATCGGGCTTAGCGAAAATTTAATAATAATAATAATAATAATAATAATAATAATAATAATAATAATAATAATAATAATAATAATAATAATAATAATAATAATAATAATAATAATAATAATAATAATAATAATAATTTAGATAAGTAAAATTAAAAAATACAAAAATAAAAATAATAAAATAATAATATCAATAATAATAATAACACTGCAATAATAATTATAAAGAACCATAAAGAAATAAACAAATATGAGAAACAATATATGTATGTTGTGTTATCAATGTTGCAGCATTGCTTTTTAATTCTATTCACCCATCCCAGTCTCTACCTTCCCTGGTTCTCTCCCCATCAACTTTGTCCAATATCATTTCTGTTATTATCCCTCATTCCTAATTATATGACCGCCAAGTATCTTTCTTTTTTTCTTCAGCATATTTCAAGCATTTTCCTTGAAGTTTTTAATATCTTGGTATTTCTGATTTGTTTTCTGTCGCATATTCTAGCATATGCTTGTAACACCACATTTCAAAGGCCTCACTACAACACAACCATCTTCACTATAACACAAACATCATCGCTACAACACAAACATCATCGCTACAACACAAACATCATCACTATAACACAAACATCATCACTATAACACAACCATATTCACTATAACACAACATCTTCACTATAACACAAACATCATCGCTACAACACAAGCATCATCGCTACAACACAAACATCATCGCTACAACACAAACATCATCACTATAACACAAACATCATCACTATAACACAACCATCTTCACTATAACACAAACATCATCACTATAACACAGACATCATTCACTATAACACAAACATCATTCACTATAACTGCGGGCTGTACCCCGCTACACTTCTAAGAGGTCTCAGTCTGTCAGTACATTGGCGGGTTAGCTGTTGTATGGCAGGTAGGGTACAAGGGACGGAAACACCAAGATATTTAAAAGAAGAAACATAGTCAATAGTGTTGTTACCTTGAACTTGGCGGGGCCGCGTTTGCGGTTACCAGCTTTTTTGTTGAACACCTTAGTTTTGTCAGTGGAGATAATAAGACCGAGGTGTTCACAGGCTGCGTATACATGGTTCAGGGTGGTTTGCATTTCACGATGAGTTTTAGTATGTATAAGAATATCATCAGCATAGCTGATTGAGATATTGCTGGGGTTGTCTGGTATTAAATTTAATAATGCATTCATAAGAACATTGAACAAAGTAGGGCTAAGTACTCCACCTTGAGGGGTACCAAGTTGCATATCTTTAACTTCACTTTTGTAACCCTGAAACAGTGCAGCAGCCCTTCTGTTGGTTAGGTAACCACTTATCCAGTGTAACAGCCTACCTCCTATATCCATTTTGGCTAGTTCGTACAATATCAGTTGCCTATTGGCAATATCAAATGCAGCTTTTAGGTCAAGAAATGTGGTGTATCTGTGCCTTTCATCACCATGCACAGTTAGGAATGTGGTGATGGAATTATGTACACCTTTACCATGGGTGAAGCCATTTATGTTAGGAGACATGTGTTCTCTGATTCTATATAAGAGTCTGCCAAGAACCATCCTCTCAAAGGTTTTACACAGGCAGCTGGTTAGTGATATGGGACGAAAGGCATCAGGCTGTCCTGGTTTCGGTATTGGTACAACAATACTGCTGGTCCATGATGTGGGTAGTTGGCTCTCGGCATGACTCATATTGTACAATACCAACAATGGATTGCCTGGCACGCGCCTTAGTAGTCTAATGATGTTGTAGGTGACTCTGTCCTCTCCAGGGGAAGTAGACCTACCCCTGGCGAGGGCGGCGTCAAGCTCCCACTCAGTATATGGAACATCACACTCATCGTGCTGTTTGCCCAGCATAAAGCTAATAAGATTACTTCTCTCTACAGACTTCGCATCAAGGAGTCCCCGAGTCCTAGCTGGTAACATGTCATAGCTCGACACATGAGCCCACTTTGTTATTAGCTCATTCGACTTTTGCAGAGGGTTTGGATGGGAGACGTGTCTTCTGTTTTTACCTCTGATTATGTTTATGTCTTTCCAGGCTTTGCTGAGGGATGTGTGTTGGTTCAGGCTGTTGATATATGTCTCCCATGCATTTTGTCTGAGTTCGTTTACACGTTCCCTGACAGCAGCAAGGGAAGCTTGATACAATTGTAACATTTGAGGTGTTCTAATTTGTCTGTAACCCTTACCCACCCTCCTGACCCTAGCCCTGAGTTTTTTCAGCTCAGGGTCATTATAGCACTGCTGTTGCCTGTTCCCATTATGCTGACCACGTTTTCTCCTTTTTTGGTGGAGGCATTGTTGGTGAAGTATACATAAGTCCTATCTATCAGATCGTCATGGAAACTTTGGTAATTGTCAGGCTTGTAGTCCTTGTACCAGTCATGGATGAAGTCTATGAACTGGCTTTCATGTTCTTGCTTGACTGTGATTCTACGTCTGTTGAGTTTACCACCAGTGGGGGTGTCATTGGCTACATGTATACTAGCTTGGATTGGGCTGTGGTCAGACATAAGATCAGTGACAACATCAGAGCTATGAGTTGTGTATGATAGATTAAAGCCAATACATTTGTCTAGACCCCCGCCATAGATGTGTGTTGGTTCATTATTACCTATAATTTGAACATCTTCATATGCGCTGAGAAGTGAGATAAGTCTCCTACCATTGGTGTTAGTGGTGGAGTCACCTAATTTCTTGTGTCTAGTATTCAGGTCACCCATTAGGACAGTGGGCTCAGTGTGTAAAAAGTCTGGGAGATCTGTGTATTGAAGCTGATCTGAGGGAGCATAGGCGTTTAGCACGTTGAGTGTGGAGTTGCCCAGGTGGATAGTGATCCCATGGTACTGAAGGTTGGTAGTCTTTTTGGATACAAGAGGTACATGCGGGAGTGACTTCTTAACATACATCAAACATGTGTGAGTAGAACTAGGATCATAATACACATAATTGGGCAGACTGGGTGGGGGCTTACCATTAGGTGTGAGACACTCCTGCAGACACACAATATCGATATCCTCAGTCACAACTTTGTGGTGTAGGTCAGGGTATCGTTTTCTAAGGGATGAGATGTTCCAACTCATCACCTTCACCGCTCTGTATCTTTGCCTGGTATTAACACTGGCCATTATGAAATGTATTTGGAAAGAAGCAAAAGGCACTGTATGATACTGTTCTTTTCTGCGCTGCCTGTCCCTTCGACAGGCAGTAGGCCAGTTAACCTTTTGGAAACATTTCTGGAGCACGTACGGCTCAACAATTGTTGTATTTCATTGGCAGACAACAACACACTTTGGTTACACTCGATATCACGACCATTTTCTGTTTGTGCTTGTTCATCTTCACTGACCATGTCCACAGAGGCATCAGTAGAACTGTTATGAGGGCTTGAACTCCCACCATTTATGAGGGCCTCTGTGTGCCAGTAACAATTCCTTTTACTCTTATATTTATCACCATTGGTAGCGTGACGATAGGAGGCTCGTGGGTAGGTGTAATGATAGTATCAAGCAATAGGGAAGAAATAACGGTAAATACTGTAGGTAAATAATAGACACAATATACAAATACAAAGTTTATTTAAACATGAATATGAAATTAGAAGAAAGAATTGGTTTGTACTAACAGACGAAATCTAGTACTAGGCCCTCAGGCTCAACATACTCACACCATTACTGGGTGGACATATTCAATAACACTTCCAACCCTACTGGGTGGACATACTCAAGAACACAACTATTATAGTCATTTAGCACCATAAATACTAGGGCAACTGCCACTACAACACTCAGTCGTCAGGTGTGTTACTCAAGCAACAGCCATGGGGTCCAGCCACCATGGAGTACTATCCGACGAACTCTGGAGATCCCAGTGGATTAATTCCACCACACAAATAGCCCTACTGAGTTAGACACTCATCCACCAATGATGGGGGCTGGTAGTGGTGTGTGGCTTGGTGATCCGGCGTCACCTCGTGGACCGAGCGTTAGGGCCAGACGAGCCAGCTATGGGGGCTATAGGTAGTCTGAAGTGTCTGACGGCCGGGTCTCACGAAGGTAACTGATCCTACTGGACCTCGGACATCTCCCCAGACATAGTGGATACAACATCCACGCTACAGACACGGCCTAGGCTGCGTTAGGGACCTGTATGGATGAAGGGACGGGCACTTACTAACCGGTGACAACAACATCACGTTTCAGGGGACGTTAAAGACGTAAATATGACTTTACTCAGAGCATATCAACTACGTTACTGTAACACTTGCACAATCAACTATTAATTGGGTCAAATCACTTAAAGAAGGGCAAATTACAACACAGCGTGGAATGGCATACCTGTATGGATGAAGGGACGGGCACTTACTAACGGTTGAAATGCCCGCGGCGCCCTCACTCAAACTAGGCCAGGGAGTCCACCTACTCCTATTCCGATGAATTAATTTACGGTACACTCTGACGTTGAAATTGAGACTATGAACTCATTTTCATTCTCTACTATTATCTTCACTAACAATGCTCTGACTCAGCTATCAAAAGCAAAATCAAATTGATTACAAAGGGTTGGATGGCAACAGGTCCCAGCATACAGCGTCTGCTACTAGACAAAGGCGGGGGAAACAGAGAAAACGGGGGACGTTTCCACTGGGGGACTCAGAAGGTTTTGTGGACGTTTGAGCGTAATATGAATCCTTAAGGTTTTCAGGTTAGCTCTTATCATGACCATTACAAAGCTTCCCCCTTCCCCAAGATTCATATTATGCGGTAACGTTCAGAAAACACATAAGTAGTGACATACACATTAAATCATTAATATAAAGTATAAATCCTCATACAAAACATTGCACAAATTATATCAATAAAAATAGAAAAATAATTCCCTACCGGTGGTCAGGATTAGGTAAAAGAAATGGAAATCTGTTAACATACAACTAGAATGTGACACACCTTCATAAAAAAAATATATTGGGATACATATTAAAAAACCTCACCAAAAATAATAGCACATGGGGTTAGGTACATCATGTCATAATAATACTGAATGGCGGTAAATACATCATATCATATCATAATAATAATAAATGGTGTTTCATACATCATATCATATAATAACACATGGGGTTAAGTACATCACCATAGAATAATAATGATTTGAGTTAGATGCCTCATATCATATAATTATAATAAAAAATGGGTTACATGTTACAAAATACACCCTCACATCGGTAGATAAAGTGCACACTCAAAATTTCCTTACAGAACTCAAATTTCAATGTTCATAGATCATGAAAGTTTCTTTTACGCGATTGGTCAAATGCTTACTAGACACACTGAGATTTAACATAGATTTCTCAAGCTAGGACATAGACGCACGGACCCCATCAAGTCAAAGGAATGATTTGTTGCCCTTAATCTAAAGAGTCATGTCGCACTCGCGAGAGGCAGCACCATTCAAGGGACTCCGAACGAGCGGGTATTCCCAAGAATTCAATGCTAATGAAACGGTCCTCATGAGAACACCACCAAACCAAAAACTGTCTGTACTTATGGCATTTGCCATGTAGAAGTAATAGCACCACATTTATATGCCCGAATACTCCCTGAAAGTCACGAACTCTACACCTATATACCAACAACACCCAGCCTACGTAGGACTTACCAACCGGAACTTGAGAATTCACCACTGGTATCTTTACTCATACTAGTAACAGATACCCTTCAGATGATTGCATAACTGCCAATACATCTTCCAATCTCTGTCTTTACTGCAAATTGACCCTTCCTCTGCAAAATACTTTAACCCCCCTCCCCAAAAAAAAACATCCTCCATTTTTTTTTCACTTCTTCAATTACCAAAAGTTACCTACAACAGATTGTGCACTTCACTACCCATCAACAACCAAGGAGGTTCACTTACAAAGCCCACTGTTTCTTAAAGATCCAGTCTAACCACTGGTTTTCTCCTCCTTTACCCATGGCTTTAGCGAGTTTAGCCAGCAGAGCTTGGACTTTTGTTGCTAAATCAACAGCGGCTTTGGCCGTCATGGTCCCCTTATTTGCGTTAGCATCTGCCATTGTTACAAGTCAATACTACAGGTATACCCCACTGTAAATACAATACATGCACAGTGCTCACTCAAGACCCAAGGACTGGTACTGATTTTCTGCAATACCACTAAACATTCCATGCATCAACTATTCAAAATACTGTTCAGATTATTAATCTCCCAAAAGATAATATTATGGCATCAAAATTCACTTAGACACTTTGCCATTCACAAACTCAGTATGGTGCAACACTGCGTGAACACTTCACGAATTTCTGTACTCACAATTCTGGGTCCATACACTTGTATAACATTTTCCATATACCGTATCACCATAAGGTCCTCACATATATAATACTGTATTCTGAAAGTATACTGGCATTAGAGTTCACCTAACATACGTTACACAAAATAATGACCCGTTAGCACCTGGTTAAAATAACTTTAAAATTATAGCATATACATAGGAATATTAATAGTAGGAACTGTAAAATGCCCTGAGATATTAAGTAAATGGAATATATATCCTACCTAACACATAACTAAAGAATATTACAAGAACAGAATTAGCATCCACTTAACCTTTGTATATAGTGCAATGCTTCTGTTAGCACTCAGAATTAAAACCCTGGGCACTCCCACGATGGAAACATTTCACACTAGTGCCACGGCCCAAACATGTATTCACTGTCTGTAAGTAATACTGAGTTAACAACAGAAAAAAAAATTTGGCAGATTGTTACACATCAAAATTCTTCCAATATTAATGAACCTTATTCACACTCTACAAGTTATTGTTGCAGGTTTCCTTTTACTTTAAACAAGACTTTTCTAACCTAACTCCAAGGTATTTCTTTGAACTTATTACACTCTCTCTGCAAACCACCACAAAAGCTGTACCTCAGAAAAATATGGAACAAAATTATTAGCAATCTGAAATACTCATTAGTTATAGTGGAATGGTTATTAAATACCCGTACAGAGAAATGGTTATCACTCAGTTAAAAACTACAGTATCACAGTCATTCCTCCCAACTCGATACTATGTTCATTACATCCCACCGCTGCCACCATTTATGAGGGCTTGAACTCCTACCATTTATGAGGGCCTCTGTGTGCCAGTAACAATTCCTTTTACTCTTATATTTATCACCATTGGTAGCGTGACGATAGGAGGCTCGTGGGTAGGTGTAATGATAGTATCAAGCAATAGGGAAGAAATAACGGTAAATACTGTAGGTAAATAATAGACACAATATACAAATACAAAGTTTATTTAAACATGAATATGAAATTAGAAGAAAGAATTGGTTTGTACTAACAGACGAAATCTAGTACTAGGCCCTCAGGCTCAACATACTCACACCATTACTGGGTGGACATATTCAATAACACTTCCAACCCTACTGGGTGGACATACTCAAGAACACAACTATTATAGTCATTTAGCACCATAAATACTAGGGCAACTGCCACTACAACACTCAGTCGTCAGGTGTGTTACTCAAGCAACAGCCATGGGGTCCAGCCACCATGGAGTACTATCCGACGAACTCTGGAGATCCCAGTGGATTAATTCCACCACACAAATAGCCCTACTGAGTTAGACACTCATCCACCAATGATGGGGGCTGGTAGTGGTGTGTGGCTTGGTGATCCGGCGTCACCTCGTGGACCGAGCGTTAGGGCCAGACGAGCCAGCTATGGGGGCTATAGGTAGTCTGAAGTGTCTGACGGCCGGGTCTCACGAAGGTAACTGATCCTACTGGACCTCGGACATCTCCCCAGACATAGTGGATACAACATCCACGCTACAGACACGGCCTAGGCTGCGTTAGGGACCTGTATGGATGAAGGGACGGGCACTTACTAACCGGTGACAACAACATCACGTTTCAGGGGACGTTAAAGACGTAAATATGACTTTACTCAGAGCATATCAACTACGTTACTGTAACACTTGCACAATCAACTATGAATTGGGTCAAATCACTTAAAGAAGGGCAAATTACAACACAGCGTGGAATGGCATACCTGTATGGATGAAGGGACGGGCACTTACTAACGGTTGAAATGCCCGCGGCGCGCTCACTCAAACTAGGCCAGGGAGTCCACCTACTCCTATTCCGATGAATTAATTTACGGTACACTCTGACGTTGAAATTGAGACTATGAACTCATTTTCATTCTCTACTATTATCTTCACTAACAATGCTCTGACTCAGCTATCAAAAGCAAAATCAAATTGATTACAAAGGGTTGGATGGCAACAGGTCCCAGCATACAGCGTCTGCTACTAGACAAAGGCGGGGGAAACAGAGAAAACGGGGGACATTTCCACTGGGGGACTCAGAAGGTTTTGTGGACGTTTGAGCGTAATATGAATCCTTAAGGTTTTCAGGTTAGCTCTTATCATGACCATTACACTGTTACCAGTATCACTATTTTCCTCTGCGTGGACACTAGTTCCTGGTGCGTCTTGAGTTTCCACATCTGGTACTGACATCTGAATGTCTTCAGTTTGACTGTAATTTTTCCGAAGTTGCTGCACTGTGTTGGTGGTGTTTTTTTCCTTTAGTGTATCACAGAGGCTCCTAAACATTTCAGTTTGAGCTTGAGCTTGAGCTGTAAACTGAGCTTTGAGTTCTTTAATTTCATTTTTCAAATCATTGATCTCTTCACGATGTGCATGGAGTGTGTTGGCAGCTACCTGTTGTGTCGGTACGTCTGTGTTGCCCCATGCTGATCTTTCGATGACTGCTGGTGATGATCCTGGAGCTTTGGTGGGGAGGGCAGGCCAGGGGTTGGCCGTAGGGAGTATCCTAGCAGCATTAGTGTTTCTTGAGACCTGCCTGGGTGGCGGGTCTGGGCGCTGAAGGGGTGTAGGAGCTCTAGAACAGTTAGGGTGCCATACAGGAACTCCAACTGTTTTGCAGTTAATACACTTCTGTTGGATGACACCCCCTTGAGCAACTGTATCTCTGCAAACCTGTGTTGCATGTTGCCTTGAGCAGAGACCACACCACGGCTTAGTCGAGGGGCATAACCGGGCCACATGGCCCCAGTGCTGACAGTTGTAACACCTCCGGTTAGGGGGCTGATAGAGAGTTACCTTCAGAGTCCGATAGGCACCACGGACTCGAATGGTCTTGGGTGGGTCTTCCGAGCAAACCCAGTCTGCAATGACTGCATTCTTGCCCCTGAGTCGCTTCGTCCTTCTGATGTAGGGATGGGCTTCTAGTAGTGTAGGGGTCTGGTACTGGTCGAGCCCTATGATTATTATGGTTTTCTTGCTCCATGGTTGGGATGATTGTTCCATGGTTATTCCCCTTATGCTATTGGTGAGGAGATCCTGTATGACTGCTGGTTCGTTTCTAATCAGAACATGATCTTGTGTACCGACTCTGAACTGAAACTCAGCCTCAGGATATTTGTCTTCCGCATCGTTCAGCCAGAGATACTTGTCTTCAGGTGATGTACCTTCAGGGAAGTATAATCTTACTCTCATGGGGGGTTGTGGTTGTAGTTGATTGTCTCTAAGTCTTTCTGCCTTTTCGGCCTTCCGCTTGTTCCTGGACTGAACTAGTTGAAAGCCATCTTCTCCGTTGGTGTCAAGGTCAACACCACAGTCGCCTGGCTCACTCAGTGCATCAGGAGAGTTAAAGCGAGCAGCTGGGTCTCCAGTCAACTCAGACATGGTGGAGTTACAGGGCTCGACTTATATGCCTACGTCAGAGGGCCGAGGACTGCTTGGCACTCCTAGGAAGTCAGCGGTGGTTGGGAGGCGTAACCCTCTTAGAGGACAAAGGAGATTGGCATCTACTGTACAGCGTATTAGCGGTGTGAGGGGAGGCCATGAGCGGGCCTCCCGCGGAGGGAGTGTGGTGTCGGGGGGACTAAGGTAACAGGAGTTTTCTCAGTTTATAAACACTTTTATTACACTACACTTGTTCTTAATAGCATGTCTGTTTTTCTGGTTAGATACAGTATCAAAGTCAATTTTAGTTTCAAAAGAACTAACCAGCTTGGCACACTATGAGGACGGGGGTTTGTGTAAACAAACCCTCACCACATGGCCGAGCGTGACCACAAGGGTATAGGCCTTGCCTCGCGGGCACCTACACCTACACACGACACAGTGCTCAACACACGGTAGTTCACTTGTTATACAGGCAACATATTTGCAGTTGTTGACCTATCCCCACCCTACTGGGTGGTGTTGTGTTATTTCGAAGTCAAGTGTGAAGCCGACCCACTGTTGTTCTCAGAGTGGACTGATTAGCACCTCCTTGTCAGGAGATGGCGGTCAGTTCCCAGCGGTGCTTATCTCACTGGCGGGTCACGGCTCTCACTGGTACTGTCTAGTACTGAATTCACTGGCTTAAACACTGTTCTTAACTGTTCAACACTGGTTCCACTTCTTTCCGAAACGAAATGCCACTTTTGATTATGTTGATATCCCGGTGGTGAGGATGGGTCGGGGAGAGGGACTTGGGGAATGGGCCGAACATTGGCCAAGGGTGAGAGCTGCTCAGCAGGAGCAGCGCCTAAATAGGTCTTGACCCTACGGTGGTCAGGTCATCACCTGTTGACCGAGCGAGCAAGTAAAAGGTTTCCAGTCTCCATTACACAACTTTCTTACTCTGTTCTGAGAACTTGTTCCGGATTGATCCAGAAGTAAGGGCAGGATGCAGATCAGATCACCTCTTCATATACCCAAGTGTATATATATATATATATATATATATATATATATATATATATATATATATATATATATATATATATATATATATATAATCAACACCTCAACCCGCCAGGATTCGAACCCACGGCCCACAAGCCTATGACTGTGACCGGGGAACGCTAACCGCTGGACCACCAGGATACTAAAAGCAGTCCTAGACTTTGTTATATTTCACACAAAGCCTGTTCAACGAGCTTATGGCACCGTGAACCTCTAATGGGGACCACCCGTATCACTTAGGTGGTCAGAGTAACGTTTTACCAAATCCGGCTTCGAAACACGAGGATCCATATATATTTCATTAGCCCAATAAAGCACGCGGACTTCTACATACAATCAACACCTCAACCCGCCAGGATTCGAACCCACGGCCCACAAGCCTATGACTGTGACCGGGGAACGCTAACCGCTGGACCACCAGGATACTAAAAGCAGTCCTAGACTTTGTAATATTTCACACAAAGCCTGTTCAACGAGCTTATGGCGCCGTGAACCTCTAATGGGGACCACCCGTATCACTTAGGTGGTCAGAGTAACGTTTTACCAAATCCGGCTTCGAAACACGAGGATCCATATATATGTCATTAGCCCAATAAAGCACGCGGACTTCTACATACAATCAAAACCTCAACCCGCCAGGATTCGAACCCACGGCCCACAAGCCTATGACTGTGACCGGGGAACGCTAACCGCTGGACCACCAGGA
>NW_024727417.1:7500-60000 GCF_018991925.1 Homarus americanus
AGGTAAATGGTTTGATATGATGGGTGAAGTGCGTTAGTGACCCACGCACCTTCCGACACCCACTTCTCTCTCTCGTACTTTTTCCACACATTCTACTCCACTCACATGCGCAACATACACACACACACACACACACACACACACACACACACACACACACACACATACACACACACACACACACACATACACACACACACACACACACACACACACACACACACACACACACACACACACACACTGCTTAATCACATTTGAGAGGAAATTTAATTTCCATAACCTCAGTTGTTAATGTACAACCCAACCTAACCTAACCTAACCTAACCTAACCTAACCTAACCTAGCCTAACCTAACCTAACCTAACTCAACCTAACAACCTAACCCTCACTTCCGTACCCTAGTTGGTTTATATATCATAAAAAAACAACCCAAACAAACATTGCAATTGTTCATTAGAAGAAGAAGAAATTGAGGAAGAAGAAGAAGAAATTGAAGAAGAAGAAGAAATTGAAGAAGAAGAAATTGAAGAAGAAGAAGAAATTGAAGAAGAAGAAGAAATTGAAGAAGAAGAAATTGAAGAAGAAGAAGAAGAAATTGAAGAAGAAGAAAAGAAATTGAAGAAGAAGAAGAAATTGAAGAAGAATAAGAAATTGAAGAAGAAATTGAAGAAGAAGAAGAAGAAATTGAAGAAGAAGAAGAAGAAATTGAAGAAGAAGAAGAAGAAATTGAAGAAGAAATTGAAGAAGAAGAAATTGAAGAAGAAATTGAAGAAGAAGAAATTGAAGAAGAAGAAGAAATTGAAGAAGAAGAAATTGAAGAAGAAGAAGAAATTGAAGGAGAAGAAGAAGGTGTTTAGTTTATTAGCAGTACAGATTCTTGTCAGATCCCCGTAGCGTCGAGGAAGCGAGTTATATTCCTCCACACTGAACATTCCCTCCGAGTCAGAGACCTAATTTGCATACTACACTTATTTACATACTGCTTCACTCTTCCCTTCACGACTTAATTTATACCTACAACTGATCTTGATATGATTCTCTTGCCCTTTAAACGTCTACTAATTTACATATTGTATTTATGTTATTGAGTTAGGTGGTGTTGAAAGCTTAATAAATTTATCTTTCATTATTTTTTTTTGGTATTTTTAGATCATGTTACTTTATCTGATTTTCTACCTTATTATAATCAGATCAGATTTCATACTTTATGATAATCAGATCATTTAATCCTACTGAAATAGTTTGTTCAAGACCTTATTTTGGGTATTATAATTTGTATATTTATATATTTTTTCTTATTATAGATTTGATACGTTTTATTATATGGGAGAAGAAGAAGAAGAAGAAGAATAAGAAGACGAAGAAATTGAAGAAGAAAAAGAAGAAGAAATTGAAGAAAAAGAAGAAGAAGAAGATATTGAAGAAAAAGAAATTGAAGAAGACGAAGAAGAAGAAGAAGAAGAAGAAGAAGAAGAAGAAGAAGAAGAAATTGAAGAAAAAGAAGAAGCCGAAGAAGAAGAAGAAATTGAAGAAGAAGAAGAAATTAAGAAGAAAAGAAGAAGAAATTGAAGAATTGAAGAAACGAAGAAGAAGAAGAAGAAGAAGAAGAAGAAATTAAAGAAGAAGAAGAAGAAGTAGACATCCAGCCTAGACCAGCCCACCACAGAATGCGTTTAATATATTGTTGGAACAGATTCTGCATGATCCCTGCCCAAGCCGACCAGATTATGCCAGAGGCGGTTACTGTTATAATTTCTCATAATACACACGGCCCTGTAATGGGGAAGCATTATTAAGTTCACCTGGATGGGGGGTGGGGGGGCAGAGGGCAGGTGTGTGTGAGGGGGGCAGAGAGGGGGTAGTGTGTGTGGGGGGGCAGAGAGGGGGTGTGTGGGGGGCAGAGATGGGGGGTGTGTGTGGAGGGGAGAGGGGTAGGGTGTGTGTAGGGGGGGGAAGAGAGGAGGGTGAGTGTGTGGGGTGTTTGGGGAAGAGGTTGTGTGTGGGAAGTTGGGGGCTGTCTGCTTGTATCTAAAAAACATCTCACCATTGTACCTGAGTGGCCATTCCAGACAGACAGACAGACAGACAGACAGACAGACAGACGTGGGTTACTTGGTATTCCATAATACTAAGGCTGTCTGGGCAGGAAGAAGAGGAGGAGGAGGAGTAAGAGGAAGAAAAGAAGGAGGAGTAAAGGAGGAGGAGAAAGAAGAGGAGGAGAGAAAATAAAAGGAAGAGGAGAGGGAGAAGAAGAGACAAAGGAGAATGAGGTGGGAGGAAAAAAAGAGGAGGTAAAAGGAAGAGGAAGAAGAGGAGGTAAAAGGAAGAAGAAGAGGAAGAAGGATAAAAGGAAGAACAGGAGGAAATGGAAGACGCGGAGGAAAAAGGAAGAAGAGGAGGAAAAGGAAGAAGAGGAGGAAAAGGAAGAAGAGGAGGTAAAAGGAAGAAGAAGAGAAGAGGAGGAGGAGGAGGAAGGAAGAGATCAAAAAAGGCCAAAACAAAGATTGTGAACCTCAAGTAATATTGTTATTTCTTGTAACACTTATGAATATATTACGCCTTTTACTTATGTTTATTCCACCTGTGACTCACCTGTTGGGTGTGTGGGGGGCATGTGGGTGTGTATGGTGTGGGGGGTAATGTGGGTGTGTGTAATGTGGGTGTGTGATGATGTGTGTGATGGGTGTGTGGGGGTAATGTGGTGTGTGGGGGTAATGTGGGTGTGGGGGGTGTGTGGGGGTAATGTGGGTGTGTGGTAATGGGTGTGGGGTGTGTGGGGGGTAATGTGGGTGTGTGGGGGTAATGTGGTGTGTGGGGGTAATGTGGGTGTGGGGTAATGTGTGTGTGGGGGTAATGGGTGTGTGGGGGCAATGTGGGTGTGTGGGGGTAATGTGGGGTGTGGGGTAATGTGGGTGTATGTGGGTGTGTGGGGTGTGGGGGTATGTGGTGTGTGGGGTAATGGGTGTGGTGGGGGAATGTGGGTGGGGATGTGTGGGGGGCAATGTGGGTGTCTGGGGGGGTAATGTGTGTGTGGGGCAATGTGTGGGGAATGTGGGTGTGTGTGGGGGTAATGGTGTGTGGGGGCAATGTGTGTGGGGTAATGGTGTGTGGGGGTAATGGGTGTGTGGGGCAATGGGTGTGTGGAGGGCAATGGGGTGTGGGTAATGTGTGTGTGGGGGCATATGGGTGGGGCAATGTGGGTGGAGGGCAATGGGTGTGTGGAGGGTAATGTGGGTGTGTAAGTAATGAGTAATGTGGGTGTGGGGGCAATGTGGGTGTGGGGGGTAATGTGGGTGTGTGGGGGCAGTGTGTGTGTGTGGGGGGTAATGGGTGTGTGGGGGGTAATGGGTGTGTGGGGGGTAATGTGTGTGGGGGTAATGGGTGTGTGGGAGGTAATGTGGGATGGGTGTGTGGGGTAATATGTGGGGGTAATGGGTGTGTAATGTGGGTGTGTGGGGGGTAATGTGGTGTGGGGTAATGTTGTGTGGAGGGTAATGTGGGTGTGGGGGTAATGTGGGTGTGGGGTAATGTGGGTGTGTGGGGGGTATTGGGTGTGGGGGGTTATGGGTGTGTGGGGGTAATAATAATAATAATAATAATAATAATTATTAACGGTTTATTGAAAGAGCTTGGCAGCCAAAAGGCTGAAAATATACAGTTACATATTTGGGGAATGGGTTTCGAATTACAAATAATATACAAGTAACATAAGTGATACAAATAAGATGTATAATAACTAGATGGGGAAAAGCTCAAACTACAGTGCATTTCAACATAGTGACAGTGCAAGAAGTAGTGTTTACTGGGAGTGAATACACTGGTTTATTACAAGTTATTGATAATTTTTACAATGGTTGGGACTGGGCTGTTCTTATAGCGATCAGTTCGTGCACGTATGGGCTGGATGCGGTTGTGGAGTCGAACAGCAATTCTCGGGCTAGGGATCTCAGGTGGTAATAGGAGCCGGTGTCGAGGATGGTGTAGAAGCTTCTTACCAAATTTGCCGATGAGGTCGTGGTGATGGTCAGTGAGAGTCGAAAGGGTCAGTGTGTTGAGCGCTTCTTGATATGTGGAGTAGGAAGGGGAGAGAATAATCTTGCATACCCTCTTTTGCACTTTTCTAGGTGTTTACGTTGTGTGGGGGTAATGTGGGTGTGTGGGGGTAATGTGGGTGTGCGGGGGGTGAATGGTGGGTAATGTGGGTGTGCGGTGGGTAATGTGGGTGTGTTGTGGGTAATGTGGGTGTGTGGGGGTTAATGGGTGTGTGTGGGGGTAATGTGGTGTGTGTGGGGGTAATGTGGGTGTGGGGTAATGTGGGTGTGTGGGGGTACGTGGTGTGTGGGGGTGAATGGTAAATGTGGGTGTGCGGTGGGTAATGTGGGTGTTGTGGGTAATGTGGGTGTGTGGGGGATAATGTGGGTGTGTGGGGGTTAATGTTGGTAAATGGTTAATGCCTCACTTAACATTGTGATGTGGGTTAATGCCTCACTTAACACTGTGATGTTAGTTACTGCCCCACTTAACACTGTGTTGTGGGTTAATGCCTCACTTAACACTGTGATGTGGGTTAATGCCTCACTTAACACTGTGATGTTAGTTAATGCCCCACTTAACACTGTGTTGTGGGTTAATGCCTCACTTATCACTGTGATGTGGGTTAATGCCTCACTTAACACTGTGATGATGGTTAATGCCTCACTTAACACTGATGATGGTAAATAACTCACTTAATATACTGTGTTAATGATATAAGTTTAAATTCGGATTAACTTGGAAGCTCAACGCGTACTATCAACGCATTAACCTCAATGCTGTAAATGTTAAAATGTTGAATTCAACTAATAATGAAAATTAACTTTATTGTGGGAGAGTTAAATTTTTTTCCCCCCAACGAGTCACCTTACAGCCACAGTAATTATATCATTATAGTGTAGATGTGGGCAATTAACCTTGTCATGTTAAATCTAGTTCACGGTAGTTGTAGTTCATGTTATGTTGTTGTTCAAAATTATAATGTGAATCTTTAATAGAGTTAAAATTAAGGGAGGTTTTTTTTTTTAACTGCATTTATTTAGGTTATTGGGTCATATCTAGGGTACAGTGTGTGTGTGTGTGTGTGTGTGTGTGTAATAATAATAATAATAATAATAATAATTAACGGTTTATTGAAAGAGCTTGGCAGCCAGAAGGCTGAAAATATACAGTTACATATTTGGGGAATGGGTTACGAATTACAAATAATATACAAGTGACATAAGTGACACAAATAAGACATATAGTAACTTAGATGGGGATCAGCTCAAACTACAGTTCATTTCAACATAGTGACAGTGTAGGGAGCAGTGTTTACTGGGAGTGAATACACTGATTTATTACATGTTATTGATAATTTTTACAATGGTTGGGACTGGGCTGTTCTTATAGCGATCAGTTCGTGCACGTATGGGCTGGATGCGGTTGTGGTGTCGAACAGCAATTCTCGGACAGGGGATCTCAGGTGGTAGTAGGGGCCGGTGTCGGGGATGGTGTAGAAGCTTCTTACCAAATTTGCAGATGAGGCCGTGGTGATGGTCAGTGAGAGTCGAAAGGGTCAGTGTGTTGAGCGCTTCTTGATATGTGGAGTAGGAAGGGGAGAGAATAATCTTGCATGCCCTCTTTTGCACTTTTTCTAGGTGTTTACGTTGTGTGGCATTTAGGGAGGAAGACCAGGTGGGGGAGGCATAGGTGAGCTTGGGAAGTATGAATGTTGTGTAAACACTGAGGAGCTCGGTGCAGGAACTCCGAGGGACTTGAGTCGGCGGAGGAGGTGGAGACGGAAACTGGAGGATTTGACAACTTCACTGACGTGTGGTTTCCAATTTAGTTTGTTGTCTATGGTGACGCCGAGGAGCTTCGTGGAATCTACAACCTGGAGTGTGTTCGGACCTAGGGTAATGGAAGGAGGTGGGACAATGTCGGAGGAGAGGTTGATGTGCATAACCATTGTCTTGGTATGGTTGATGGTGACATGGTTGTTGGTGGCCCAGTTTTGGAGACTGTTCAATAAATCCTGAAGGGCGGTATAGTTGGGAGCGGAATTGTTGACGCTGATCCCAATGGTGGAGTCGTCGACATATTTCCAGCGAGCAGGGGCTTCTCTTAGGGCATCATTGATGAGCATAAGGAAGCAGAGTGGTCCCATCTTGGTGCCTTGGGGGACGCCACAGGTGAGTGACTGAAAGGTGGAGACAGCCCCTCGGAAGCGTACAGCTTGGCGTCGGTCACTGAGGAAGTCTGTAAGCCATGGTATGAGACTTCTCCGAAGCCCGAGGTCAATAGCTTTGTTTATGATTATATTGTGGTCGACTAGGTCGAACGCTTTAGTGAAATCAATGAAGGCGACAGCTACAGACGTTTTTCGTTTCTCGAGATGGCGGTATATGTAATCGAGAAAGCTGACAAGACAGTGAGTGGTGGAGGAAGTTTTCATGTTGCCAAATTGCTGAGGGTCTACGACTCCTGCAATATCAGCATAAGCCCAGTCAAACACAAAACTTTCACAGATTAGGCTGGGTATTGGGGTGATTGCAATAGGTCGTAGCTGATTTAAGGATTGTGGGCTGGTTGACTTGGGCACTGGTGATACATAAGAGGTCTTCCAGTCAGCTGGGCATCTGGCTTGACTGAGAGAAGCATTGATGATGGAGCAGAGGGGTTTAGCAAGCTCCGGGGAGAACTCCTTGAATAGTTTCATTGGTAAGTCAATGGGGGTGGTAGAGCGTTTTAATTTTAGTTTGTCCAGGCGTTTTGCTACGTCAAATTCCTCTACTAAGTCAGTGGGAAGGGGGGCTGGTAGGTAAGCAGGGAGAGTGGTTGTGTCAAGCCGTGGGAGCGTCTGGCATATAGTAGCGAAATGGTTATTTGTTTGCTCAGCTGCGTCAACATTAGTGAGGTGGCTAAGGAAGGGGAGGGGGTGTGTCATATTGTTTAGTCCACAGAGTTCTTTAAGCTTACCATACCATTGACTGATGTTGGTCTGCTTCAGGTGTTGTAATTTGGTTGGGTAGTGGGACTTCTTTGCAGTGCGTATTTCGCGGATGACTCTGTTGCGAAGTGACCTGTAGCGGATGTGGTCATTGAGATGAAATGCTCTGTCTCTCTGTTGCATAAGTCTTTTGATCCGAGGTGTGATCCAGGGCAAGTCAGCTGGGTGAGATCTGACGGACTTCTCGGGGAAGAAGTGGTGGTGAGCTTCGGTGGTGGTGTTGGTATAATTTATCCATTTGGTTTCCACGTCATCCACGCTGAGTACTTCAGTCCAGGGATAGTGAACTATCCACTGTCCAAAGAGGCGTACTGCAGAGTCAGTAATCGGCCTGTAGGTCTTGATGTAGGGTCTCTGTACTTGAGTGGGAGTGGCAGCAGGGGACCAGAGCACTGATAAGTGTGTGCTACACCCGACAGGAGGCAGTGGTTGAGGAGGTTGGTACTGGTCCGCTAAGTCAGTTAAGATAAGGTCAAGGGTGTTTTGACCGTGTGTGGGGAAGGTCACAACTTGTGATAGTGATAGCTGGTCCTGGATATCAGTGGTGTCAATTTCATTTAAATCCCCACATAATACTAACTTGGCACATGGGTACCTAACTCTGAGGTGGTCTGAGGTGGTGATGAGATGATTGATAAGAGTGTCTCTGGTGGGTGATCGAGGCGGATGGTATACCACACAGATTATAATGGAAGCAGTGTTGCGTGGGTGTGCCCGCAGCACGACACGTACCCATAATGCTTCCACATCTGCTGGGACTTGAACATCCAGGCGTGACGGGCGTAGGTCATCTTGACAGAAGAGGGCAACGCCCCCTCCGCGTCTTTGTGGACGAAGGTGATGAAAGAGTTGATATCCTTCAATGTGACACGTTTCAGGTACAATTTGCCAAGTCTCACATATGGCAACCACGCGCGCGGCGGTTGACCTGACTGTAGTTGCCAGCTCGTCGAACTTGTTAGCTAGGGAAGTGACGTTGGATAGCAGTAAAGACGGGAGATCATACCATATCCGTGGAACTTCAGTGTGGTGGTATGGTCTGTCAGGGGTGGGTTTCTCCGGTTTCCTAGTGGAGGTTACGGTTCTAATGGGCTTATGTGCATGACGGCCTTGTCTACGGCTCCGCGCGTGGAATATTTTCAGTGACTTGAGTAGCGCGATAACACTCCCATCAGGATAACCGTTCCCACGCTTTAGATGATACAGAGTGCGTCGGGAGTAAGTGATTGGTGGCCATCGGTTGAAATCTGTTGTGGGCGGACGGAAGTGTTCGTCACTGGCGGCACTTTGAGGGACACTGACACTGGTAGACATCTGTTAATGTTTGTCAGTTGTAAAGACCGTGGACTTTGTCCTCGGTGCTTGGGGTCGCCGACACAGTTTTCACGATATATGTAAACACCGCGGTGGTCCTTGTCACTGGCACTTTAAAGTTGACCGATAAAGTGCCCACTGTCTGACTTTTCCTTGGGGTGCACTATCGAGCACTGTATGGTAATCACTTATTGCACTGATGGCTAGAATGTTTTGCCGAGAAAGTTCCTTAAGTGCATTATAGGAACACTGCTCCGTAATCATTCGTTCACTAATCACTAGAATGTTTTGCTGAATCGATCCTGGTGTAGTAAGGCTGGTAGGGCGTTGGGGTATAGCAGGGGGAGTGGGCAGGGCCAAACAGATTCGGCCTGGCTGCTAAAACCGAGAGCGCCTTCAGGCACGTCTTATCTCACTGAGGGTTGACAAGGGTGTGTGTGTGTGTGTGTGTATGTGCGTGTGTGTGTGTGTGTGTGTGTGAAGAGATGAACACTTTGTCTCATATGCCTCTCTCTGCCTCTTTCTCTCTCTCTCTCTCACACACACACACGTGTCCGATGAGATAGAGAGAGGTGAGAGATTAGAGAAGCTTTTGTCTCGTCATTAAGACTTTGAAGCAAGGTGAGACATTGAGATAGAGGTAGAGACTATGAGACACACATGAAAGAGAGAGAGAGAGAGAGAGAGAGAGAGAGAGAGAGAGAGAGAGAGAGAGAGAGAGGTGCCCACACAGGAGAGAGACTGAGACGTGGAGAGACTGAGACATGATGAGAGACTGAGACACAGGTGAGAGACTGAGACACAGGTGAGAGAGAGACTGAGACAGGTGAGAGAGACTGAGACACAGATGAGACTGACATGAGAGAGACTGAAACACAGATGAGAGACTGAGACACAGAGAGACTGAGACAGATGAGAGACTGATACACAGAGAGAGACTGAGACAGATGAGAGACTGATACACAGGTGAGAGAGACTGAGACACAGGTGAGAGAGACTGAGACAGATGAGAGACTGAGACACAGGTGAGAGAGACTGATACACAGGTGAGAGAGACTGAGACACAGGTGAGAGAGACTGACACACAGATGAGAGACTGAGACACAGGAGAGAGACTGAGACACAGATGAGAGACTGAGACACAGGTGAGAGAGACTGAGACAGATGAGAGACTGATACACAGGTGAGAGAGACTGGAGACACAGGTGAGAGAGACTGAGACACAGATGAGGACTGAGACACAGGTGAGAGAGACTGAGACAGGTGAGACTGAGACGCAGGTGAGAGACTGAGACACAGATGAGAGATCTGACACAGGTGAGAGAGACTGAGACAAGATGAGAGACTGAGACACAGGAGAGAGACTGAGACACAGATGAGAGAGACTGAGACACAGGGGATAGACTGAGACACAGATGAGAGACTGAGACACAGAGAGAGACTGAAACACAGATGAGAGACTGAGACACAGGTGAGAGAGAGACTAAACATGAGGACTGAGACACAGGTGAGAGAGAGACTGAGACAGATGAGAGACTGACAGCACAGTGAGAGGACTGAGACGCAGAGAGAGACTGAGACAGGATATGAGAGACTAGACACAGGTGAGAGAGACTGAGAAGGTGAGAGGACTGAGACAGATGAGACTGAGTGCAGGAGACCTGCGCATAGGAGGACTAGACACAGGTGAGACTGAGAACAGGTGGAGAGAGACTTAGGACAGGGTGAGAGAGACTGAGAAGACAGGAGGACTGAGACACAGGATGAGACTAGACAGTGGAGGAGGAGAACACAGAGAGAGACTGAGACACAGGTGAGAGACTGAACACAGATGAGAGACTGAGACACAGGTGAGAGACTGAGACAGATGAGAGACTGATACACAGGTGAGAGAGACTGAGACACAGATGAGAGACTGAGACACAGGAGAGAGACTGAGACACAGGTGAGAGAGACTGAAACACAGATGAGAGACTGAGACAGGTGAGGGAGACTGAGACACAGATGAGACTGAGACACAGGTGAGAGAGACTGAAACACAGATGAGAGACTGAGACAAGGTGAGAGAGACTGAAACATGAGAGACTGAGACACAGAGAGAGACTGAAACACAGATGAGAGACTGAGACACAGGTGAGAGAGACTGAAACACAGATGGAGAGACTGAGACACAGGTGAGAGAGACTGAAACACAGATGAGAGACTGAGACACAGGTGAGAGAGACTGGAAACACAGATGAGAGACTGAGACACAGGTGAGAGAGACTGAGACAGATGAGAGACTGAGACACAGGTGAGAGAGACTGAAACACAGATGAGAGACTGAGACACAGGTGAGAGAGACTGAAACACAGATGAGAGACTGAGACACAGGTGAGAGAGACTGAGCAGATGAGAGACGACACAAGGTGGAGAGACTGAGACACAGATGAGAGACTGAGACACAGGTGAGAGAGACTGAAACACAGATGAGACTAGACTGGAGAGACTACAGGATGAGAGACTACACAGGTGAGAGAGAGAGACTGAGACACAGGTGAGAGAGACTGAGACACAGATGAGACCTAGAGGCAGCAGAGAGACTAAACACGATAGACTGAACACAGGAGAGACTGACAGATGAGAGACTGATACACAGAGAGACCAGACAGTGAGAGAGACTGAGACAGTGAGAGACTACACATGATGAGAGACTGAGACACAGGTGAGAGAGACTGAAACACAGATGAGAGACTGAGACACAGGTGAGAGAGACTGAAACACAGATGAGGAGACTGACACAGGTGAGAGAGACTGAAACACATGAGAGACTGAGACACAGGTGAGAGAGACTGAGACAGATGAGAGACTGACACAGTGAGAGAGACTAGACACAGATGAGACTGAGACACAGGTGAGAGACTGAAACACAGATGAGAGACTGAGACAGGTGAGAGAGACTGGAAACACAGATGAGAGACTGAGACACAGGTGGGAGGAGACTGAGACACAGGTGGAGAGAGACTGAGACAGATGAGAGACTGATACACAGGCAGAGACTGAGGAGATGAAAGTGGAGGAGACTGAGACACAGGATGAGAGACTGAGACAGTGGAGAGAGACTGAGACACAGATGAGAGACTGAGACAGGTGAGAGAGACTGAGATGAGAGACTGAGACAGGTGAGGAGAGACTGAGACACAGATGGAGATCTATGCAGGAGAGACTGAGACACAGGTGAGAGACTGAGACACAGATGAGACTGAGACAGGAGAGAGACTGAGACACAGATGAGAGACTGTGACACAGGTGAGAGAGACTGAGACAGATGAAGACTGAGAGACACAGGTGAGGAGACTGGAGACAGGTGAGGGAAGAGACTGAGAGCACAGATGAAGACTGAGACACAGGTGGGATAGACTGAGACACAGGTGAGAGAGACTGAGACAGATGAGAGACTGAGACACAGGTGAGAGAGACTGAGACACAGGTGAGAGAGACTGAGACAGGTGAGAGAGACTGAGACACAGATGAGAGACTGAGACACAGGTGAGAGAGACTGAGACACAGATGAGAGACTGAGACGCAGGTGGAGACGACACAGATGAGAGACTTGACAGGTGAGAGACTGAGACAGATGAGACTGAGACACAGGTGAGAGACTGAGACAGTGAGAGGACTGAGACACAGATGAGAGGACTGAGACACGGTGGGATGGACTGAGACACAGGTGAGAGAGACTGAGACAGATGAGAGACTGAGACACAGGTGAGAGAGACTGGAGACACAGATGAGAGACTGAGACACAGGTGAGGGACTGAGACACAGATGGAGACTGAGACACAGTTGAGAGAGAGACTGAGACACAGGTGAGAGAGAGTGAGGACACAGATGAGAGACTGAGACACAGGTGAGAGACTGAGACAGATGAGAGACTGAGACCAGGTGAGGACTGAGACACAGATGAGAACTGAGACACAGGTGAGAGGCTGAGACACAGGTGAGAGAGACTGAGACACAGATGAGAGACTGAGACACAGGTGAGAGAGACTGAGACACAGATGAGAGACTGAGGAACAGGTGGAGAGAGACTGGAGACACAGATGGAGACTGAGACACAGGTGAGAGAGACTGAGACACAGTGAGAGAGAGTGAGACCAGGTGAGAGAGAGACTGGGGAACGAGATGAGAGAGACTGAGACAGATGAGGACTGAGACACCTGGTGAGAGAGACTGAGACGCAGGTGAGAGAGACTGAGACGCAGGTGAGAGAGACTGAGACACAGATGAGAGAGACTGAGACAGGTGAGAGAGATTGAGACAAGTGAGAGAGACTGAGACACAGGTGAGAGAGACTGAGACACAGGTGAGAGACAATACCTCGTCTTAACCCTCCCTGCTTCCCTTACCTCCCCCTCCGCCCCAACAGCATCTGTCATGAGGAAGTGAGAGGATTCACTATGCATTTTTACGAAGACCCTAACCACCTCCCCCCTCCTCATCCCCCTCCCCTTCCTCATCCTCCTCCCCATTCATCCCCTTCCCCCTCCGCCTGCATCTCACTAACCCTCCCCCTCCCCCCTACTGTAATATTTCCCCTGTGTGTTGTTCATCCTATGATATGAATTACAGTAGTTTACAGTAACGCATGCCGATATTGCCTCCTACCCCCCTCTCCCTCTCCCTCTCTCCTCCATCCTCTCCCTCTCCCTGAAATAGACCACAGAAACTCACCTGACTAGCTTCTCCACTCTCCTCCTCTACCCCTGCTCCTCCTCCTGGTGTGGCCCTCCCAGAACACACCTGCTGTTGGGGCAAGTGCACTTCCAGTGTCTGTATGTCTATGTATGTATGTATGTATGTATGCATGTATGTATGTATGTATGTATGTATGTATGTATGTATGTATGTATGCTATATGTATGTATGTATGTATGTATGTATGTATGTATGTATGTATGTATGTATGTATGTATGTATGTTTTCCTTTGTGTACATTTCTGAGGATGACTTCTGATTTTTTTTCTCCTCTTCCTCCTCTTTCTTCTTCTCCTCCTCTTCCTCTTCTTTCTTCTCTTGGTTTTCTTTTTCCTTTGTGTTTTCTTCCTTGTCTCCAAAAACTCCTCCACCTTCCTCTTTCCTATTCTTCTTCCTCCTCCTCCTCTCCATCTTACAGTAAAGCTTCAGTCCTCCCTCCTTCCCACGCTTCTCCCTCCTCCTCACCGCCTCTCAGTACACCTCCTCCTTTTACCTCCTCCTCCTCCTCCTTCCATCACCTCCCCCTCCTCCTCTTACCCCCCCTCCACACCCCCCGGTCTCTTGAGGTACTTCTAAGAATTCGTAAATTACATCAACACGTCACCACACACAGGAGCGACCATTTCGTCATCACTATTAAGAACTTATGATAAAGTTAAGGAAGACTCGTGAACTTGAGGGAACTATGTCAGGTTATTACTATAGACTGACATCAAGTTATTTTTGGTGTTGAGTAATGCTAGTGATTTGTTGAGTGTGGGAGCGGGTGGGGGTGTGGTGGTGGAGAGGGGTGTTGTGTGTGTTTGTGTGGTGGTGCCGGAGTGTTGTGTGTGTGTGTGTTTGTATATACGTACAATACCTATAAGCACCACAACAGTAAATACACCACGAGGTCAACTCTTAACACAACACAGCTTAACACCGCCACAGTATTACAGAGAGCGAAGTCCCTAAGAGTTTTACCTGTAACACAGCATCACAGACCCACACCACACCTGTCAGCTGATTTATGTCAACAAAGAACGTGTGGTTACAACCTCTCTCACCTGTTGTTATTATTATTATTATTATTATTATTATTATTATTATTATTATTATTATTATTATTATTATTGTTGGGTGAGATCTTTAACGTGCTAGGCAATTGCATCAACATCTTCATCATCATTGTGTGGGGTTTGAGGGAGGTGAGGTGGGAGGGAGGTGAGGTGTGAGGGAAATACCAGTGAATAGAGTCGTGTCATGTCACCGTATGAGATGAAGAGGGAGGGAGAAGAGGGGTGAAGGGGTAGGTGAGAAGATGAGAGGTGAGGAGAGGGATAGGAGTTGAAGTGATGGAGGACACACACACACACACACACACACACACACACACACACACACACACACACACACACACACACACCCCATGTAAAGGCGACGAAAACTGTCATTAGTAGGTGTAAAAATTCTTACATATATTTTGTTAAGAATCTGGCGGCAATTAGTTGTGTGTTTTGTTGGGGGAGGCGTGGAGGAGGGGGGCGTGGAGGGCGTGTAGGGGCGTGGGATGGAGGCGTGGGTGGGGGAGAGTTAAAGATGAGGCTCATTCTCTGCCTCTGGTATAATATGTCATTAATTATCCACCAAAATCTCTGGCAACTTTTTTACTTTTGAGGGAGACAAGAGAGAGAGAGAGAGAAAGAGAGAGAGAGAGAGAGAGGAGAGAGAGAGAGAGAGAGAGAGAGAGAGAGAGAGAGAGAGAGGAGAGAGAGAGAGAGAGAGAGAGAGATTAATACGTATAATAACAGTGAAGATAATTGAAAATATTATAACTTTTAAAGACTGAGAGGAGATGAAACAGTGTATAGGAATATTTCTTTTATAGCCTATTGATGGTTTCTATAGGGTGTGGAGGAGGGTGAGGAGGGAGGATGAGAAAGTGAAAAAAATCTTCCCTTGATTTATTTTTCTTTTTTTGGGGGGTAGGGAGACAGTAAAAAGGAGGAGGGAGAAAGGGGTAAGAGGGGAAAGGAGGTAAGAAAAGGGTTAAGAGGGAGAGGAGGGAGGAGGGGGAAGGAGGTAACAGGGGGAGGAAGTAGAAGGGAGAAGAGAAAAACAATTATCTAAAAATATTTCTTGACTGGAGTTTTGAGGAGTGATGCCCTGTTGTTGTTGAGGCGCCCCAGGTGATGTGTTACCACCAGACACCCTGACTCCCTCCCTATCTCATCTCTCTCTCTCTCCTTCAATCCCTATTCCCCCCCTCTCTCTCTTTCCCAACCTCCTTTCCTCCCTCTCCCTCTCATTTCATCCCTTCCTCACTCCCATACCTATCTATTTTTCCCACAATCCCTTCCTGCCTTCCTCCCTCATTTCTTCCATCCCTCCATTCTTTTATTCCTCCCTCCCTTCTTCCTTCCTTCCCACCCTTCCCACCCTTCCCACTCTCCCCTCCCTCCCTTCCCATCCCCCTATCTCCCTACCCTACCCTTCCCTCCTTCCTCCCCCTCTCTTCCCTCACCCCGGCGGACGGTATCGCCTCAACCTCCTTTTATTAACGCTTCAAAATCGAATTATACTCACAACAATGGCGAGAATTTGCCCAACACCTGGTAAACGATGCCTACCTTACGACCCGGCCGACCCACCTTGGCGTTATAGCCCGCCACACCTGAAATACGGAAATTAAAACCTCCTCAGGGCACAAAATCCCGCATTACTCCTGCAGCAATAGACGTCAGAAGCATTGTATTTCGAGCCCGAGCGCAGTATCCAACTCTTTCAAGCTAACAGTATTGGAATTACCCGAAACGATGCATTTATGTCCAAGGGGGGAATTGCCGGGTGTAAAGATGGGATCCAACGCCTTCTTCCTCCTGGTCGGGCCGCGGCACCTCAGTAGCCCCACACTTCATATATTTATGGATCTAATTTTATTTATTTTTTTCTTGTTATTTCTTTTTTTTCCTTTATTTCTTTCATCTACACCAATGGCACCAATCGTCTCTTATATGGCGTCTGAATTTAATTGTTTTTCTTTTGTTACTCTAAAGAACCATACTGCCACCTGGGGATTATTTTTGAGCGGTGTTGAAAATAAATGTGTGTGTGTGTGTGTGTGTGTGTGTGTGTGTGTGTGTGTGTGTGTGTGTGTGTGTGTGTGTGTGTGTGTGTGTGTGTGTGTGTGTGTGTGTTTTTCTATTGTGTTCACGAGTTCTTCATATTTACAGACTCGAGAAGTTGAACCTACTTGTTACATTATTCTACCTGGGATATTACCACGTTAATTTATCCCTCCCTCTTTTCATTAACTCCTACGTCTGTGCTGGCAGTGTTAAAGCCCCTCTCTTCCCTCTCTTCCCTCTCTCCCCTCTCTTCCCTCTCTTCCCTCTCTTGCAGTGTTATAGTGAATTTAATCCTTCAGGAACAGTTGTTTTTGTTTGTGTGTTGTTGTCAGGGAGGTTATAAACACCTGGTCGTAATAGACACCTGGTTGTATTAATTAAGATAATTCACAGGTGTTTGGACGTTTTCTCCTCTCAACAGGTAATGTGTGCTTTTTAATCCTTTGTGGACGATGATGGGATTGATTTTGATTTTGCCGCTTACAGCAGCTACTTTATTGTGCACCCCACACTCATCCTGTGAGCGGTAGCGCAAAAGGATTACAGAGTAGGGTTTACAAAGGGTCATAATAATTAACCCCCGTTGTCAGGATATTATGGCACTGAATGTTACACAGTATTTCATTTACATTATTTGTTTAGTTCTATACATAAGGGGTAACTTATTCACAAATGCGTGAGAACAGGCGTGTGAGGCAGTATGTCTGGCCTCACACTTTGTTATTCATATTTACGTGAGAGGTATTCAAGCACATTGCGTATTTGGTTCTGTACATGAGAATTGATATAGTTACTAAGTGCAAAAAGTGGATACAATCTTAATATGTCGGCTATCTTGCCATTAGAGATGAAGTGTTGTGCCATTTCACACACAGTGTGCTTGGACCTGTCCCTAAAAGGTTCTATCTTCACACAGTCGAGGACGTAGTGTTCAAGTGTGTGACCATATGTATGGCCACACACTTTACATTTAGTTTTGTTTACATCTGCTTGAGGAACATACTGCCAAAGGTACTTATATCCTAACCTTAATCTAGCGGTTACAACATCTTGTAATCTAGTGATCTTGTTACTTGCCCCATATACATGTTTCACTTGATACATCTCATCATGGTAACCTATGGATCGACTAGTGCCTGTTTGCACTTGTCTACTTGCGTCAAACTCATCAATAAGTTCTTTCCTAATTACAGTTTTAAGGGTTCTTTTGACAGACCCAAATTGCATTCAACGGTGTCTTTGTTAGACTCGAGTTTGGCGAGGGTATCAACTCTGTCATGTTTTATGAGGCCTATGTGAGAGGGGATCCACATCAGTTTGACCTTGACACCCCGGTCAACAAGGCACGCATATTTGTGTCTGGCTTCAGAGACAAGAGCGTGACAACCTGAATCGAGGGTGCCAAGGGCAAGTAGTGAGGATAGAGAGTCAGTGATGATGAGACTGTCAGTAACAGTGGTTTCAATGAACTTAATAGCTGTGAGTATGGCAACTAATTCAGTTTGTAGAGTGGATGCCCAGTTGTTAATTCTAACTCCTTTCTCAATTATATTACCGTCAGGTTGAGTCACAACAATAGCACTTCCAGCCCTCCCACAGGCGGTGTTTAGAGATCCATCAATGTAGATGTCTGTGTGATATTATCATCAGTCTGTAGAGTGTGTATGTGTTCAAGAGCTCTCAATTTGGCAGTGTGTTGGAGATAAATGCTTTGTATAATTAATTTTTAGGCGGATACGTCGGTATTGTGATATCGAAGGGAACTGTCCGCCAGGGTGGCAGGAAGCGCTGTTGTGTCTCAACTTTGTACAGGTGGTCTAGTCCAAACATCTTCATATGTGTAGCTGTAGTTTGGATCCATTTAGACTCAGTAGTCCCGGTGGTCCTGATAACATTGTTTCCTTAAAAATTGCGAAGATGGGAATTGAGTCTATAAGGGGTTTAACCATCGTCCTCAAAGGGTTAAACCATTGTCTCCAAAGAGTTAAACTATCGTCCTCTAAGAGTTAAACCATTACCCACAAAGAGTTAAACCAATTCCCCCAGTGAGTTAAACCATCGTCCTCAAAGAGTTAACCCTCAGAAGATGACGTATTAACCCTTTGAGGATACTGACAAAACCCTTTGATTATGGCTAAAACAAAAACACCTTTGAGGCCGATGGTTTAATGACTTAATCCCTTCGTCCCCAGAGGCTTAAACCATTCCTCTTGTTACAGCGTCGTGCAGCAGCCGAGTGATGCAGCACAACACAGCTTCCCTAAGTTGGATTATCTATAGTCTAGCACAGCATCATACACAGCCACACCCCTCACACAGCATCATACACAGCCACACCCCTCACACAGCAGCATACACAGCCACACCCCTAACACAGCCTCACCCTTCACACAGCAGCATACACACCCACACCCCTCACATAGCCTCAACCCTCACACTGCCACACCCCTCACACAGCCACACCCCAGCCACACACACCCTCACACAGCCACACCCCCTAACAAAGCCATACCCCTTAACACAGCTCACCCTCAAAACAGCAGCATACACAGCCACACCCCCTCACAAAGCCTCAACCCCACACAGCCACACCCCCACACAGCAGCATACACAGCCACACCCCCCCCACACTGCCACACCCCCCACAGCCACACCCCAACACAGCCTCACACCCCCACACAGCAGCATACACAGCCACACCCCCACATACTTCAACCACACTGCCACACCCTCACATAGCCTCAACCCACACAGCCACACCTCACATAGCCACAACCCCACACAGCCACACCCTCACACAGCAGCATACACAGCCACACCCTCACATAGCCACACCCCACATGGTGCCACACCCCCCACACACAGCAGTGCTGCCACAGCCACACCCCTCACACTGCCAGCACCCTCACATGGAAGCCAACCTCACACAGGAAGCACACCCCCCCACACACACCCCCACACAGCCACACCCTCACACAGCTCACCCCCAACAAAGCCACACCCCAACACAGCCTCACCCCTCACACAGCAGCACACAGCCACACCCCTCACATAGCCTCAACCCCACACAGCCACACCCCTCACACTGCCACACCCCCACACAGCCACACCCCCACACAGCCACACACCCCCAACAAAGCCACACCCCCAACACAGCCCTCACCCCACACACAGCAGCACACACAGCCACACCCTCACATAGCCCAACCACACTGCCACACCCCTCACACAGCCACACCCCTCACACAGCCACACCCCTCACACAGCCACACCCCTCACACAGCCTCACCCCTCACACAGCCACACCCCTCATACTGCCTTACCCCTCACCCCTCATCAACTGACTTGCCCCTTGACCTTTGAGGCCATACCATGAATATACCAAGACTGTGGTAGGTCAAACTCTCCTACCAAGTGTGTGTTACCTTATATTCTATATCGTTATTGTTCTTATTGTTCTTGTTGATGTTTTGTTGTTCTTGTTGATGTTCGTCTTGTTCTTATTGTTCTTGTTGATGTTCGTCTTGTTCTTATTGTTCTTGTTGATGTTCGTCTTGTTCTTATTGTTCTTGTTGATGTTCGTCTTGTTCTTATTGTTCTTGTTGTTGATGTTCGTCTTGTTCTTATTGTTCTTGTTGTTGATATTCGTCTTGTTCTTATTGTTCTTGTTCTTGATGCTCGTCCTGTTCTTATTGTTCTTGTCGTTAATGTTCGTCTTGTTCTTGTTTTGGTTTTACTCCTTTTCTTGTTTATTCTGTTTGTTTTTCTAGTTCCTGTATTTATTCTTGTTATTTTTCGTTCTTGTTTTCCTTGTTCTTGTTGTTCTTCTAGTTCCATTGCTTGTTCTTGTTCTTTGTATTCCTGTTTTTCTTATTCTTGTTCATAATCTTGTTTTTGTTCACATTGTTCCTATTCTATCTGTTCTTTAATTTTTATCTTTTTTTTCTTTATCGACCTCCCTATTCTTCTTCCTATTCTCCTTTTTCTTCCCTTTCTTCCTGTTATCATCCTTCCACAGGTGAGAAGTCCAATTAAACCAACAGGTGAGAAAGTGCTTCAATAGACCGAGTTATTTAATCACCGTTCACTAATTATTTAATCACCGTTCACTAATTATTTAATCACCGTTCACTAGTTATTTAAGCACCGTTCACTAGGTCCTAAAAATGTCTACGAAAGATAACTCATACAAAATCAGAATATTTTGTAGAGTAACTAATTGTGACAGAGCTACACACACGGTCACTGAGTACCTAAACACGTTGTTCAGAAAGGTGTTACAGGTGTATGGAGTCTGTGGTGCTGTAGTGGCAGGTGTTGGGTTGTCCGAACAGATGTTGCCTTGTGTGGACAGGTTTGTGTTATTCGGATTGGTTGGTGCCTCTTTGGTCGAAAAGTTGTTGTAGCGTCCGGACAGGTGTTGTAGCGTCTGGATAGGTGTTGTAGCGTCTGGATAGGTATACCCCCCCCCCTTCGTCCAAACACATGTAATCTGTATCTGTTGTATAACACCATATAGTTCGTGATACATCCAAGGTCTTCGTGGTACACCGTGGTACACCGTGGTACACTCAAGGCCCTCGTAATACACCATGGTACACCGTGGTACACTCAAGGCCCTCGTAATACACCATGGTACACCGTGGTACACTCAGGGCCCTCGTAATACACCGTGGTTCACTGTGGTACACTTAGGGCCCTCGTAATACACCATGGTACACTGTGGTACACTTAGGGCCCTCGTAATACACCATAGTACACCGTGGTACACTCAGGGCCCTCGTAATACACCATGGTACACCGTGGTACACTCAGGGCCCTCATGTTACACCATAGTACACTGTGAATACCTCCAGGACCCTCATCAATACACCATAATTTTTACCGTAGTACCTCACGGCCCTCATGTTTACCATGGTACACTGTGGTACACTCAGGGCCCTCATGTACATCATGGTACACTGTGCTGCTCAGGACCTCGTAATACACCATGGTACACCGTGGTACACTCAGAACCCTCATGTACACACATGGTACTGCTGGTACACTCAGGACCCTCATGTACACCATGGTACACCGTGGTACACTCACGGCCCTCATGTACACCATGGTACTGTAGTACACTCAGGGCCCTCGTAATGCACCGTGGTACACCGTGGTACACTCAGGGCCCTCATGTGCACCGTGGTACACCGTGGGCTGTACACTCCAGGACCCCTCATATTACACCATAGTACACTCAGGACCCTCGTAATACACCATGGTACACTGTGGGCCACACTCAGGGCCTCGTGGTACACCGTAGTACACCCAAGGGCCTTCGTAGAGGTACACTGTAGTACAGAGACACTCCGTGGTACGTGGTACACCCAGGGGTACTCGTGGTACACCGTGGTACACCCAAGCCTTCGTGGTACAACGGTAATTTGCACCAGGGCCTCGTGGTACACCGTGATACACCCAGGGCCTCGTGGTACACCGTGGTACACCCAGGGCCTCGTGGTACACCGTGGTACACCCAGGGCCTTCGTGGTACAACGTGGTACACTCAAGGGACCATGACGAGTGTAAATTGCTTCGAACGTCCAAAATTCTGGCCACTCAAGTGATGGCCGGAAAGTGAAGCGCCCTCAAGTAGGTGTTTTGTGGGTCGGTGATTGGTCATTGGTAAATCACAGTGCGCTGATTGGCCAGTTGTTCTGCCACTCGCCTGCGGCCCTCAATACAATTTTTTCTCCCTTATTTTTTTGTATTTATCATTTTCCAGAAGCGGCCGATTTTTAAAAATTGATACAAATACTATTTTTGTTTCTTTTATTCTTTGTTAATATATTTTTTTTCTTTATATATATAACAGTATTTTAAGTTTATTTATTTTTTAATGTTATATATCACCATGTAAAAAAATATTGTTTATTTTCTATGTATGTTGGTCTTTCTCTATATCTTTTTTCATCTGTCTATGGCTATTTTGGTTTCTATGTACGCATCTAACTACGCCTCTTATTATCCAAGTGTCTAACTACGTCTTTAAATAATAATTATCTAACTATGTCTCTTAACTGTTTGTTTAACTATATCTACCTTTTTGTCCGTCTAACTACGTCTTTTACTGTCGACGTGTCTAACTACGCCTCTTACTGTGTACGTGTCTTACTACACCTCTAACTATATAATAACTATCTAACTACGTCTTTAACTGTTTAAGTGTCAACAGTATGTGTCTCTAACTTTTGGTGCGTTTAACTACGTCTCTTACTGCCCACGTGTCTAACTACGTCTCTTAGGTGTCCACGTGTCTAACTACGTCTCTTAGTGTCCACGTGTCTAACTACGTCTCTTAGTGTCCACGTGTCTAACTACGTCTCTTAGTGTCCACGTGTCTAACTACGTCTCTTAGTGTCCACGTGTCTAACTACGTCTCTTAGTGTCCATGTGTCTAACTACGTCTCTTAGTGTCCATGTGTCTAACTACGTCTCTTAGTGTCCACGTGTCTAACTACGTCTCTTAGTGTCCACGTATCTAACTACGTCTCTTAGTGTCCATGTGTCTAACTACGTCTCTTAGTGTCCATGTGTCTACCTACGTCTCTTAGTGTCCATGTGTCTAACTACGCCCTTAGTGTGTCTAACTACGTCTCTTATTGTCCACGTGTCTAACTACGTCTCTTAGTGTCCACGTGTCTAACTACGTCTCTTAGTGTCCACGTGTCTAACTACGTCTCTTAGTGTCCACGTGTCTAACTACGTCTCTTAGTGTCCATGTGTCTAACTACGTCTCTTAGTGTCCACGTGTCTAACTACGTCTCTTAGTGTCCATGTGTCTAACTACGTCTCTTAGTGTCCACGTGTCTAACTACGTCTCTTAGTGTCCACGTGTCTAACTACGTCTCTTAGTGTCCACGTGTCTAACTACGTCTCTTAGTGTCCACGTGTTCAGTTCTGATTTTCAACCCAGCACGAGTTCCCCAGCAGGTGCAGCAGATCACGCCTGGCGTCTTATACACAAAGCATTTATGTGAAGCAAAATTAAAATTATAAGAAAAACTTATAATTAAGAGACCAATACTGTAGAAGAGGTGAAAATTATCTTAAAATATATGTAGGTGCCCAAGGAATTTTTTTTAAACAGTTATAAAGAGATGAGCGACACAAGGCGGCTACAGGGTGTTCAGTGAGCTGCTTGGATTGATTCGAAGGTTTATCAGGAGCTGGACCGCTGGCCATAAAGATCGATGGGGGAAACAGACTTTGGGGGCGACGGACCTGCGGGCTACTCCCATATCTTATAAAGTTTGTTGTTAAATTACGCGGCTGTTTTAATTAGCTGAAAATAAACGGAGTTTAAAGAAATTTAATACTTTACGATATTTTGGTGCAATTTATTAATGTCGGTGAGCAGCAGACGACTGACTGGAATTGTTTGTTTGTAAGTACTGTTGTCCACGCTACCATGTCGAGAGAAATGTCATCATGGCTGTATATCGCTACTTCAGTCGACAATTGGGAGCCGATATGAGCACCGAGGTCGCCCAGAAAACTGCAGAGGCCGTGCTAGAATCGTTAAGCGCGGTGGAGAGAGAGTAAAGTGCCAGGCGTCTGTATGCGAACCCTCCCACATATCATTACCCGCACACAACGTTAAGAAAGTACGTGTACTGAGTAAGCTGGACGAAAGAAATTCCATCATTTTACTCGAGAGGGGAGATCCCGACCTTAAATACACTCCTCGAGAAAGTGAAGGGAAACACAGAGAAGTTTGAGGGTGGGAGGACAACACTGTGGACAGTTGTTCGGGAACTTGTGTTTAGATATAAGAAAGTGTCAAGTGGTAAGGCGCTGTTAATGGAGAGGGATGACATAGTGGTGGCGGGGAACTAGTACCTCAGGTTAATTAAACAGAACAGAAAAAGTAACCCAACCAATCGAGGGCCAGAGGTGTTTAGGGATGTAACTGTGTGAAATACACTAACACAAACACGCCAAGAAACACTCACGTCTTCTAGCTTTGTATATTACGGTTTGTAAATAAACTGTAATGATTTCTACCTGAATTATGTTACTAAATCCTGAATGTACTATTATTACGATGTATATTAAACACAGCACTGTGAGTGACATAAATCCCCAAGGAATTAAAGAGAGATAGCGAGAGGACAAGGGTGGAGAAAGATAGTCGAGTTCTGTGCCTGAGAGAGTGTTTCACTAGCGGTGAGCGGGCGACGAATGGTAGGTAAACAAATTGACTCATACGTCTCCTCACTCCCCCCCCCCAACCAATCATGAACGTCCTTTCGTTCATCCCAGATGTCTACCTTAAGTGAACAGAGTAAAGTGCAGTGGTGGGCAGCCTAATTGGTTAGTGGGCCACATGAGTGACCATCCCTCATCATTTGTTTGGTAAAATAAAAAGAGATACAGTCGAAGTCTTCTCACAGTAATGAGACAGGTTCAGTCAGTCCCATGAAGCTCCGACACCTGATTTGAGGTGTTTTGTGGATCAGTGTCATGAACCGCGACGGTCAGTTTGTTTACCGCTGTTGTCGAGTTAACAACCGTCACAGTGAAGTGTTGTAGTGTGTCATCGTTGGTGAAGGAATATAAGAGGTAAGTGCTGGTCAACACGGGTTATATTTGTTGAGGTTAATGTGTTGACCTACACGGTGAGGCTGTACAGTGAGCTACACGGTGAGGCTGTACAGTGAGCTACACGGTGAGGATGTACAGTGAGCTACACGGTGAGGCTGTACAGTGACCTACACGGTGAGGATGTACAGTGAGCTACACGGTGAGGATGTACAGTGAGCTACACGGTGAGGATGTACAGTGCGCTACACGGTGGTAGAGGATGCAGTTGTTGTGGGTCGGAGCCAACACAACCAACAGCTATAACTATATAACATTACTGTACTTTATTCCCCGAAAACTCTTACTAATCACTTCACGGAAAAACATAAACAACATTTAACAAGGTTTTACTTGGCGGAATATATAGACATATGTTATATTTAAATGGGAAATAAGCAAACCTGCGCCAGTGCGTTTACAATATGGCGTCTCGGTCCACTCGCTGGCAGTGGAAACATAGAAAGACTATAAGAACATAAGAATGGAGGAAACTGCAGCGGGCCTATTGGCCCATACTGGGCATCCCGTTTACACCCAAACCCTATCGCTCATATATCCGTCCAACTTATATTTGACGCTACCTAGCGTGTTCGAGTTAATGATGATGTTTGGTAACTTGTTCAACTCATCCACTGCTCTGTTTCCAGACCAGTGTTTACCTATCTCGCGCCTAAATCGAAATTTGTCTAATTTAAAACCATTGCTATGAGTTTGTTTCTGGTTGGATAAATGTTTCCTGATTATAAGTAAAACTGTTTTAAATACAAATAAAATATTATCTTATTTAGGAATGATACATCATGTGAGTATTTGAACTACAGTATTTACAATTTTGTGAAACTAATCCTGTCACTCGCTTTTTATTTTTGTATTGTCAGCTGGTGAAGTGAGAAAAGAACACTGGAATTTAAAAACAATTGTGCATCAAATATAAGCTGTTCAATACATATGAATATTATGGAAGGACACCGTGCATATTTTTAGCTTCGAACCAAGGACAGCTAACATAACCAAAATCTTGTCTAACAAATCTGCTGACGTTTTTTAGGAAAGTCTTCGAGGTAGTAAATAATGACGAAAATTACGATGTTATTTACTTAGACTTAAGCAAAGCATTTGACAGAGTACCGCATCAGAGGCTTCTGAGAAAAATTAAGGCTCATGGTATCGAGGGGAAAGTTTTAAATTGGATAAAATCATGGTTCACCGATAGAACGCAGAGGGTCAGCGTAGATGGTGTTAAATCTGAGTGGGGCCGTGTAACAGTGGGGTTCCCCAGGGGTCAGTACTATGCCCACTCTTGTTCATAATCTACATAAACGATCTAGATACTGGGATCAGCGGTGACATAAGCAAGTTTGCGGATGACACCAAAATAGGGCGGCAGATTAATTCAGGGCAGGATGCAAATGCATTACAGGAGGATCTAAATAAACTGCAGGGGTGGTCTGAAAAATGGCAAATGAAATTCAACACCAGCAAGTGCAGCGTACTTAATATTGGAAGAACAAATACTGTCAATGTATACAGCCTTAACAACATCAACCTAGAGAAGTCGACTTGTGAAAGAGACCTAGGGGTACTTGTAAGCCCGGACCTTCGGCCTAGAAAACAGTGCGTTAATGTTCGAAATATGGCAAACAGAGTATTGGGTTTTATATCTAGAAGTGTAAGTAATAAGAGTGCAGATGCCTTATTGCATTTATATCTTGCGCTAGTCAAGCCGCACCTCGATTATGCGGTTCAGTTCTGGTGCCCTTATTATAGAATGGATATCAATTCACTAGAGTCGGTGCAGCGAAGAATGACGAAAATGATTCCGGGACTTAGAAACCTTCCATATCAGGATAGGTTAAAGAAACTAAACTTGCATTCCCTAGAAAGTCGAAGAGTGCGGGGAGATATGATAGAAGTATTTAAGTGGGTGAAAGGAATCAATAAAGGGGATATAGATAAAGTTCTTATAATATCCGAGCAGGATAGGACTCGGAGCAACGGATTTAAGTTGGATAAGTTTAGGTTTAGGAGGGGGACAGGAAGAAACTGGTTCACAAATAGGGTGGTGGACGAGTGGAACAAGCTTAGCAACTTTGCAGTTTGTGCTGGAACGCTAGAAAGTTTCAAAAGGAGGCTGGATGGTAGAGAGTGGTAGTAACTCTCGACAGGAGCTGCCATGCACAGGCGAACCGGCCTACTGCAGACTTCTTATGTTCTTTGCCATAGATTTCAGTTAGGTGGACCAGATCAGGTTTGGTTGGTTCCTTTGTCGTCGGACACCACAAGACTAAATAATTTCTAACAACAGAAAATGAACTATATAAACCTAAGCTAACCTAACCTAACCATTCTGACCCATCATTACAGGAGGCTTCTGCTTAGTAATAGGAATTTTCATGTGAAACTTCACAGGAAAATTTACTTCTGCTTCTCATGAGTTTTGTGCATAAACCACATATTTCCGACGAGTTATATATTGTAGACAACTTCTCCCTAACTTCAAGAAGATGCAAATTAGTCGCAAAAATTGCATTTTTTTCCATAGTTTTTCACTATAAATAATGGACTTAGAAACATAAGATGACCTAACCTAACCTATATTATATTATTAGTGTAAGTATTTGGTCGTTGGTAAACATTGGATGTAAAGAAACAAAAAATGACGATGGACGGACGTGACGGACACATGTTAACTATTTATACCGAAAAATAATTAAAAAACTTAGTTCCTGTGACGGTTAAGCTTCGGAAAAGGTCAACCACGGAACTCTACATTGATTTGTATATAGAGTGAATATAGTACTCTACTCAATAGCGTTTTTGTCGCAAATTAATATATTTTTTTTTCAGACGTTTCAATTTTAGTTTTGGTGCATTAGGTTCCTTTGTTTTTCTTTTGGTTTGATGGGTTAGGTTAGGTTTCCACACTGGTTAGGTTAGGTTTACACCGGTTAAGTCAGGTCCTTCTGGTTTCTTAGGTTAGGTTATACTGGTATTTAAGAGGTGTTAAGTTAGGTTCTTGATGATCATTTTGTTTGGCAACAATTTATTTCCTCGGCCATTTTGGGATGTTCTTGATAAATTGAAGAAACTTTTCTTTATTCTCTTTCAGTAAAAAGTTTCCTAACTTGGTCCCTTAACCCAGACACTTATTCTTGAATATTACCATTATAAATTTTTTTGTAATAGCTAGGTTATGTTTAGTTTCATCATATTTGGCGTATGTTTACTGCACAATTTCCCTCTACTTTGTGTGATCTAATTTGTATTTTTAAAATTTAATCGAAAAGTAAAAATCCCGAAAAATATGAATTTCTCACAAAAATGCTGTAGTTTGACTTTTTTCTCTATCACCTTATAAAGCTCCGTGGTTTACCTTTTCCGCCGCGTTACCCTGTGACTAATTTGTGGGTTTTCTCGACCTGAGGAAGAAGTTGCCTTGTGCAGACTCTGTAACTAATCAGAAAGCTGGTAGTTTACATGGCACACTCTTGGTTAATATTACATAACAATGGGCTCTCACATAGAGTATATTTCAGCCTTATAGCCTAGACAGTGGGTAGGACTGAGGAGTAAAACAAGAAGGGGTGGATCGAATGTCAGATGTGGAGGGGACATCCATCATAATTTGTCATCATTCGTTTTAGAGAAAATGTCTTATATATTTCTATTTAAATGAATAAGAATGACAACACCGGAAAACTACCAGTGTAGGCTTGTGAGTGAGTTACTCTTTGGGGTACTGACCATTATGACCTCTTGTACTTTGCTGTCAAGTTATTTCGAGGAGCTGTTGAGGGATGGAAGTATCCACCATCCCTTGTGTTACTGTTTATGGAATATTGGTTTATGTATAATAAAGTTGTATATAATTAGAGTAATGAAAGCAGATCTGTGGCCTCATTTATGAATGTTGTTTCAGGCAGGATGGTCCAAGACATGAAGGGTGATGCCAAGGCTTCCTCTACCACCAGGGCAAGGTGAGCACTACTACTGCTGCTCTTATTATGACACAATGGTCAAGTGGCTTTATTAATTTTTGGTGTTAACTAAAAACATTGTTAGTATCATGTTTGTTCCTGTTAGTTGAGGAATAAAATTGTTAGTCAAGGTTAAGGAGAGGGTTGCCACTTTTAACTTTTGAGGGGGCAGCATGGGTGTTTATCTCTTAAGAGAGAAGGAAACAAACAGGAATGTGTAATATATACATTTTTTCTTTGGAATTTTTATGATCTTGTTGTCAAAACTCCCTCAGGAAGGCTGTGGGTCTAAACCACTAATGATGACAGGCAACACGAATCAACTAACCCAAACTTAATTATCTTACATACAGGCATCGAGTGATTTGGTTAGGTTTTGTTGATTTCTGTCGCTAATCGTCGTAGCCACACAAACTGTTACCATTTAAAAAGAACCCTTTTAAAGGTACTACTGAAGGTTGATTGTCATTTAATTCTTTTGTACCTAATAATAATTTTTACTTAACAAATACATCCTTTAGATCCTATCAATATATAATGTGGTATTAGTGGCGACTTTCTCCTTTACCTTTATGAAAAGTTTTAAAGACGTGAAGGAGGATGGAAGGTTAGTCTGATTTTTTTTCCAGGTAGGTGAAAGTTATCAGCTCCTCGAGGGACCGTAACACACCATCACACATCAGGTTTGTTCAAGTCAGTTTTATTTATCAAATATCATTGTTTTTTGTACTTACTCGAAAGACTTGCATCTTCGCTAACTGGGTAAATCACCGTTACCTTTCATGCTGAAGATTGGTATCACGTTTGCTGTATAAAGCACTCGTAAAATTTTCTTGATCCAGTGATTTTTTAGATAGTGATTTGTATATATCATTAACTCAATCGACTTCCAGGACTTTGAATTCCTTTACACCATTATTACATGATCTTGTTAGTAATTTTCCATTCGAGCATGATGCATCCTCTTACAACTGTCATGTTTTCCAGTGTTTCTTGTGATTACCAAAGGTGGGGTCCAGTGTATCACAATATGCAAAAGATGTTTCATTGTATTTTTCACAATATGGGACTGAATCTGGATTCAGTCAGATCATGGCGAACCTTACTGGCATGAGGAGGAAGTCTCTTAGTTATCTGGTTCTTCCTTTAGTTTGTTACGGTCTTCCTCTCTCATGCGCTGGTAGTTATTTGAAGGAAACACAATATTCCTACTTGAATGTCGTGTTTAACTTTTCAAATAAAATATATCATGGTCAAATATGGTGCTCCCCGGCAGGCTCGAATTATTCCCCAACGTTGTCTTGTTCACCATCGGCTCTTCAGTTTTCACCGCCACAACCAAAGACGAAAACTTAATTTTTTTTTTACTGGAATTTGGAAACACATGGCTGTATTCTCTGGAATCTGTCAATTTTGTTTTCCGTCTATGAGCAGAAAACATAAACTTGTTGATGGAGAATTCTAGTTATCACTCGTGGGATGTTTATATTAAAGAAGTTTCTGAGTAGACAAAGTCACTTGAAGTTTTTGGATAGGTCGCTGGTTCACCCTCGGGGTACCCCAAGTTTACACAGCTTTTGTAAGAACTTAACTTTACAGTTGGTTAAGTGAAGATAGTCGAGTGCAGTGCCGGCCAAACTGCTCCTTCGTTTACCTAAAACATAGTTTAAGCTGTGCCGTATACCTACTGGCCGTAACGGTCCTCCAGGCCTCCGGGAGTCATCTTCACAGTCAGCTACTGCACATTTTCTGTGATAATTTAAAGGAGAAAAATAAGTATCATAAGCTTAATTCTGCCACAGTATTATACAAGGTTATTATAAAGGTTATATATGTTTACGTCTCTGTGACCAATGTTTACTGTTAAACATGATCAAGTTAATGATAGGGCGCCATGTTTTAATGAATATTTACGTGACCAAGAAGTAAAATGTGTAAGTGTGGTTTTAAAATAATCATTAATAGTCTAAACTAACTTAATAATTTATAAGAACCATTTGCACATGGCGGCGTCAGGGAGCCAAGGTGAAGAAACCTGCTGTTAATTATGAGCCTTGGAAGTGTGGACTAAGGTCTCGTATGGTGATGCTGTTGGATGATGTATTAACATAGAAGAACAAAAGATATAGACAGAGAAGAATAATGGCGCATAAGAGCAGAATTATATATCTGATATATTGTTATACCAACAATAACAGGGTAGATTGAATTTTTGTGGGTTAGAATCTAACCGTTAGATGATATCCAATCGACCCAGATATTAACCCCAGCTGGTGCCATTTTGATGGTGTCATGGTAGGTTCTATTCATTACACAAACCAAAGACTATTACTCCACTTTGCGCATTTATTATCGCGCCATCATCCAGTCCTCAGTTTTCGCCGTCCGGTGCAACTCTCACTACCCCGAGGCTGGTGGCACCATGCCACGCATGGTTACAAGTTTGGGTATCCGCTCGTTTGGGACTTAAGACGAGCTGTGTGTACTGCTTCGAGCCCCCACGCCTGGGACTCGTCAGACCACCACACTGAAATGTATATATTCACATTAAAAGACGTGATCCAATCTTACAGTAAAACAGGGAGTGAAGCAGTTCCATACCTTCCCGCCGCTGGCTGGTAATGGACGATGTCACTTGAGTCGTATTTGAATATTTGTTTGTTGTATCTCGTGCATAAGGGACTTTTATTGTGTCTTTCAAGTGATAATTAACTGCTTTTTTTTACGGGGATTAACCCAGCCAGGCAAAGGTCACAGACCCACATCGGGACCACGGGATACCCCAAAATAAATACATAAAAAAATAATTAAGAGTAAGAAACGATATATGTATGTTGCGTTGTCAAAGAAAAGAAACAATTGAGACCCTGGAACTGTGTGTAAATGAGGCAGAAAGTCACATCAACAACCTGGGACACGTATAAACATATTATTGTCACCCATGATAAAATATATTGATATTTATGTGTTGTCATAATGGTGAAGGACATAATTTACATATTTAGTAAGAATGACATTCTCCCTGAGAACTTCAATCATCTGCCATCTTCAGCGAGAGAGAGAGAGAGTGTGTGTGTGTGTGTTTTAACTATACATTCAGAACGGAATGTTATAGAAGATAAGTGTGTAACATCACTCAGGTAAGGGACATTATAACCAAGAATACTCAGTGGTGTAGTGCAGGATCTCACCACAGCTGGCGTTGTATTATCTCATTTAGTTTCAATACTGATTCATTCGGAAGGAGACCCGGACTATGTGAGGTGACTGTACAAAAGCTATAACACGGGCAGGTAATCTTGTACAACCTGGCCTATCTTAACCTAACCTATCCTTTCCTAACCCAACCCAACCCAACCCAACCCAACCCAACCCAACCCAACCCAAGTCACACTATCCTAACCTAACCCAAGCTAACCTATTCTAACCCAAGTACTCTCGTTTAACCATACCTGACTTGACCCATCCTTACGAATTACCAAAATATTTACCTGAACGACGATGACTGACTGACTGACTAAGGTTACTGCTTCATAAATTACAATACTGTGTTTAATATAACTACTTAATGTAGATAATATATGTATTCTATGGTGAAGTATTTGAAGTTTGTTACATATGAAAGGGATAAAATAGATATTGTATCTGATTTGTATTAAATGTTGTGTTGTATGGTGTATTATATAGCCATTTATTGGGTATAGTGTTGAGGAAGATAAGGACTAGTGTGGTTGATGGTGGTGATGGTGGTTGTGTATAATAGTTAGTTGTTAGTTCTACCCCCTTCACCACAACCAGCTATCCAATAACTTCACATCTACCATACATCACCACCACCACCACCACCATCACCATCACCACCACCACCACCACCATCATCACCACCACCCACCTACCTACTCACCACTACCTACCTCAACCACCACCCACCAACCACCTACTCAGCACAGCCCGCTAAGCCGCTAAAAACTGTGGCGCATGAGGGTGTTGCTACTACTCCAAGCTGGGCCATAAATCCACCAGTGGCTGTCTGGGGCGGCGCGTTTCTTCTGCACCTCATGGGCTGGAAAATCGAGCTTAAATGGCTTATTCAAACGGCCCAGGAGGCAAAACGGTGTCGCTAGCAGTGACTGATGGAAAGTAAAGTGTTCAACTCAGCATTCTGGTTCTCGGCCAAACACTTTACAATGTTGACAACGACCACCGAATTATTCCTTTTCTCTTTCTCTATATTTTTTTTTGTTCGGTTCGACTCGTTCGGGATAAAGAGTCGGGGTATCGGCAGGACGATCTGTTCTCGGATTTGTTTTGAATTTGCTTCAGCATAAACCTCGATCGGGTGGGGTTTTTTTTTTTGTCGTGCGTTCAGGCGTGTGAGTTGGTAGGAACGTGTCGTAATTATGGCGTTATTGGTGCAACAGGTGGAGGAGGAGGAGGTGGTGGTGGTGATTTGGCTGGTGTTGTCTTTATTTTTTCTTGTTCTTAGTGGTGTCTTGGATTAAAGGTGCTTCGAAGATCAGTGCCATTAAGTACCTATAACAAATATATATGTTTTTCCAACAAATAACTTTCTTTAAAATACAAATTACAAACGGGTAATAAGTTGCACCTTTCTTAATAATCTTTACCAGTACAGATATTTTTTTTTTACTCAGGAGTAATATCGACAGGAATAAAAATAGTTAGAGGACTATTGACTCATATGGGGGAGACAATGATATTTATGACAACACAATGACGTTTATTCTGTGAGAGGAAATATGAATGAGTAAATGCGTTGTTACATATCTATTAGTACTGTAAACCACGACATTGTTTACTTTACTCATTGTACTGTAAACCACGACATTGTTTACTTTATTTATTGTACTGTAAACCACGACATTGTTTACTTTATTCATTGTACCGTAAAACCACGACATTGTTGACTTTATTCATTGTAACAAACCACGACATTGTTTACTTTATCTATTGCACTGTAAACCACGACATTGTTTACTTTATTCATTGTTCTTGCAAAACCAACCGACATTGTTTACTTTATTCATTGCACTAAACCACGACATTGAGTTGACTTTATTCATTGTACTGTAAACCACGACATTGTTTACTTTTATTCATTAGTTCTGTAAACCACGACATTGTTTACTACGAATTGCACAAACCACGCATGTTGGACTTTATTCATTGTACTGTAAACCACGCACATTTTGTTGACTTCCAACATTCATTGTACTGTAAACCACGACATTAACTTATTCATTGTACTGTAAACCACGACATTGTTTACTTTATTTATTGTACTGTAAACCACGACATTGTTGACTTTATTCATTGTACTGTAAACCACGACATTGTTTACTTTATTCATTGTACTGTAAACCACGACATTGTTTACTTTATTCATTGTTCTGTAAACCACGACACATTGTTTACTTTATTCATTGTACTGTAAACCACTTAATACTTGTTGACTTTATTCATTGTACTGTAAACCACGACATTGTTGGACTTTTATTCATTGCAATTGTAAACCACGACATTAACTTTATTCATTGTACTGTAAACCACGACATTGTTTACTTTATTCATTGTACTGTAAACCACGACATTATTTACTTTATTCATTGTACTGTAAACCACGACATTATTTACTTTATTCATTGTAAATGTAAACCACGACATTATTTACTTTATCCATTGTACTGTAAACCACGACATTGTTTACTTTATCCATTGTACTGTAAACCACGACATTATTTACTTTATTCATTGTACTGTAAACCACGACATTATTTACTTTATTCATTGTACTGTAAACCACGACATTATTTACTTTATTCATTGTACTGTAAACCACGACATTGTTTACTTTATCCATTGTACTGTAAACCACGACATTGTTTACTTTATTCATTGTACTGCAAACCACGACATTGTTTACTTTATTCATTGTACTGTAAATCACGACATTGTTTACTTTATTCATTGAACTGTAAACCACGACATTGTTTACTTTATTCATTGTACTGCAAACCACGACATTATTTACTTTATTCATTGTACTGTAAACCACGACATTGTTTACTTTATTCATTGTACTGCAAACCACGACATTGTTTACTTTATTCATTGTACTGCAAACCACGACATTGTTTACTTTATTCATTGTACTGCAAACCACGACATTGTTTACTTTATTCATTGTACTGCAAACCACGACATTGTTTACTTTATTCATTGTACTGCAAACCACGACATTGTTTACTTTATTCATTGTACTGCAAACCACGACATTATTTACTTTATTCATTGTACTGTAAACCACGACATTGTTGACTTTACTCATTGCACTGTAAACCACGACATTGTTTACTTTATTCATTGAACTGTAAACCACGACATTGTTTACTTTATTCATTGTACTGTAAACCACGACATTGTTTACTTTATTCATTGTACTGTAAACCACGACATTGTTGACTTTACTCATTGTACTGTAAACCACGACATTGTTGACTTTACTCATTGTACTGTAAACCACGACATTGTTGACTTTACTCATTGTACTGTAAACCACGACATTGTTTACTTTATTCATTGTACTGTAAACCACGACATTGTTGACTTTATTCATTGTACTGTAAACCACGACATTGTTGACTTTACTCATTGTACTATAAACCACGACATTGACTTTATTCATTGTGCCTTAATAACCACGACATTGTTGACTTTATTCGTTATTGCTGTAAGCCACGACGTGCTTTATTCATTGTACTGTAAACCACGACATTGTTTACTTTATTCATTGTACTGTAAACCACGACATTATTTACTTTATTCATTGTCACTGTAAACCACGACATTATTTTACTTTATTCATTGTACTGTAAGCCACGACATTATTTACTTTATTCATTGTACTGTAAACCGACATTATTTACTTTATCCATTGTACCATAAACGGCATTGTTTACTTTATCCGTTGTACTATAAACCACGACATTATTTACTTTATTCATTTGTACTGTAAACCACGACATTATTTACTTTATTCGTTGTACTGTAAACCCGACATTATTTACTTTATTCATTGTACTGTAAGCCACGACATTGTTTACTTTATCCATTGTACTGTAAACCGACATTGTTTACTTTATTACGTTATTACTGCAAACCGACATTGTTTACTTTATTCATTGTACTGTAAATCACGACATTGTTTACTTTTATTCATTGAACTATGAAACCGACATTGTTTACTTTATTCGTTGTACTACCAAACCACGACATTATTTACTTTATTCATTGTACTGTAAACCACGACATTGTTTACTTTATTCATTGTACTGCAAACCACGACATTGTTTACTTTATTCATTGTACTGCAAACCACGACATTGTTTACTTTATTCATTGTACTGCAAACCACGACATTATTTACTTTATTCATTGTACTGTAAACCACGACATTGTTGACTTTACTCATTGCACTGTAAACCACGACATTGTTTACTTTATTCATTGAACTGTAAACCACGACATTGTTTACTTTATTCATTGTACTGTAAACCACGACATTGTTTACTTTATTCATTGTACTGTAAACCACGACATTGTTGACTTTACTCATTGTACTGTAAACCACGACATTGTTGACTTTACTCATTGTACTGTAAACCACGACATTGTTGACTTTACTCATTGTACTGTAAACCACGACATTGTTTACTTTATTCATTGTACTGTAAACCACGACATTGTTGACTTTATTCATTGTACTGTAAACCACGACATTGTTGACTTTACTCATTGTACTGTAAACTATTATCCTGATGTCAATTTTTTTTATCCTGAACAAAAAAAATTCAAACGTTAAAGTCATCATTTATTGCTTCATCACTTCAGAGGTTAGGCGATGTGTGTGTGTGTGTGTGACCTGCAACAAGTTAAACGGAAATGAGGGTGAAGAGCAATCATTCTCTCTCTCTCTCTCTCTCCCCTAAAAGTAGATAAACTTGTAATAGTTGTGACACTATTTTTTTTTCAGTGTTTTAAAATGTGGTGGTGGTGGTGGTAGTGGTGATGGTGTCTCATGTCACATATACAAACCCACGTACATCCACGAACCCCCGCTACCAACCCCCTACCAAACACCTCCCACCAAACACCCCCACCAACATCCCCCACCAAACACCTCACCAAACACCCCCACCAAACACCCCCTGCACAAACACCCCACCAAACATCCCCCACAAACACCCGCCCACAAACACCCCACCAACACCCCACCAAACACCTCCCACCAAACACTCCCCACCAAACACTCCCCCACCAAACCTCCCCCACCAAACCTCCCCACCAAACCTCCCCCACCAAACACTCCCCCACAAACCTCCCCACCAAACACCCCCCCACCAAGCACCCCACCAACCTCCCACCAAACACCCCAACCAAACACCTCCCACCAAATACCCCAACCAAACACCTCCCATCAAACACACAAAACACCCCCCACAAACACCCCCACCAAACACCCCCCACCAAACACCCCCCCCACAACACCCCACCAAACACCCCCCACCAAGCACCCCACCAACACCCCCACCTCCCCCCCACCAACCTCCCCACCAACCTCCCACCAAGCCCCCCACCAAGCACCCCCCACCAAAACACCCCCCCACCAAAACACCCCCCCCCTGCTTACCCACCCACCAAACACCCACCCACCCCTCTCCTACCACCACCAAACACCGCCACCAAACACCCACCCACCCTCTCCCTACCACCCACAAGCACCCCCCCACCACCCAAAGCACCCCCACCTTCCCCAACACACACAAACACACGGACTCACACACACACGAGAGAGAGAGAGAGAGAGAGAGAGAGCCTAGAAAAATGGAACTTAATATCCCGCGGTTACAATTTAATCTCGTCTTTCTTTAAGGCCGGTGTCTACTATATTACAGAGCTGCCAGACGTAACACACACTACCTCACCTTTATGGACTTGCCAGGGTAAATAATCTAACTCCATATTGTTGTAAATTTATTAAGAATATAAGTATAAATAGAAATTAATAAGCCAGCCTTGAGGGAGGAAGAATTTACTGGGGGAATAGCTCAAGGAAAATGGGTTATATTGTTGTATGAATGGGGGGGGGGAGGGGGTTGGTTGTGGTTGGTTAGTAAGGTGGTGGTGGTTGTTGTTAATTATTGTAGCTCACCAACACTCACCGACTCGTTCTGACATCTGGGAATTATTGTTTGCTCTTATGGTTGGCTGTTAGAGTGCTGTTACGTGTGTGCCGTTATGGTGTGTTGTTCTGTTGTTGTTATAGTGATGTTATGATGTTATTGTTTGTTATGTTGCTGTTATAGTTATGTTATGATGCTGTGATGTTATTGTTTGTGATGTTGCTGTTATAGTGATGTTATGATGCTGTGATGTTATTGTTTGTTATGTTGCTGTTATGATGGCTGTTATGGTTTTGTGATATTATTGTTATTTTATGGTGGTGTTATGATGATGTTATGGTGCTGTTATGATGATGTTATGGTGATGTTATGATGATGTTATGGTGCTCTTATGGTGCTCTTATGGTGATGTTATGGTGATGTTATGGTGTTGTTCTTTGCGAGTCAACATACAGCATCTTGTGAGATTCTGTTATCAAAAAAAATTATATATCAGTCTCACCGCCAGCCCCTCCCTCCCTCCCTCCCTCCCTCCCTGACTTCATTCCCTTAGACTACCTTAGGGAAGGAGGGAGGGGAAGGAGAGAGGGATGGAGGTAGGGATGAAGAGAGGAGGGAGGGAGGAAAGGACAGATGGAAACAAGGAGGTAGACAGTGAATGAAAAGACAGAGAGAGAGGGGGATAGAGGGAGGGATATAGAAGGAGGGAGACAGTGAGGGGAGGTAGATAGAGGGGGGGGGGTGAGGGCTCGAGGCCGCTTCAGGAGCTGTGATCCGAGTTAGCGGAAGTGATTAATTCGTATGCAAATGAGTTCAATGGGCGGCGTGGTGGTGATCACCGGTCGAGACAGAGTAGAGAGGATGATGGCCCGCCCACAACGCCCATCAATCAGGCCTCAGATGACTGATAAAATGCAAGATAGACGTCAAAAAGCTGCGGCCTCTAAATCACAACGTGGTGGTCTGCCTGTCACAACGTGGTGGTCTGCCTGTCACAACGTGGTGGTCTGTCTGTCACAACGTGGTGGTCTGCCTGTCACAACGTGGTGGTCTGCCTGTCACAACGTGGTGGTCTGTCTGTCACAACGCGGTGGTCTGCCTGTCACAACGTGGTGGTCTGTCTGTCACAACGCGGTGGTCTGTCTGTCACAACGCGGTGGTCTGCCTGTCACAACGTGGTGGTCTGTCTGTCACAACGCGGTGGTCTGTCTGTCACAACGCGGTGGTCTCCCTGTCACAACGCGGTGGTCTGCTTGTCACAACGTGGTGGTCTGTCTGTCACAACGCTGTGTTCTGTCTGTCACAACGCGGTGTCCTCCCTGTCACAACGCGGTGGTCTGCCTGTCACAACGTGGTGGTCTGTCTGTCACAACGCGGTGGTCTACCTGTCACAACGCGGTGGTCACCAATGCTGTCACAGCGTGGTGGTCTCCCTGTCACAACGTGGTGGTCTACCTGTCTGGCGGTGGTCACGCCTGTCTCTAGCCTTGTGATTGGTCTGCCTCTGTCTGGCGTGGTGGTCTACCTGTCACAACGTGGTGGTCTACCTGTCCTGGCACTCCCTGTCATAACGCGGTGGTCTACCTGTCTAGCTTGCCCGGTCTCTGTTATAGGAAGAACAACATTATTATAAAACACACACTACACTACCACGCCATCACACACCACCACAGCACCGCCCTACCCCACACGCACCACCACACACATTACCACACATACACACATTAACACACACACACACACACACACACACACACACACACTACCACACACATATACACCACCACACTACCATACACACACCACCACATACACATCACACACACCACCACCACACACACACACCACACACACCTGCCACACTTTTAAAACACCACCACACCACCACAGACACACACACACACACACACACACACACACACACACACACACACACACACACACACACACCACTACAGCACCACCCTACCACCACCACCACCAGAGAGTGACGGGAGGCAGGACAGGTACGCAAGACACAGGTATCGGGTTGGTCGTCACCGTCACTCAGTCAGGTGACACTTGGACATGTGGTATCTTGAACACTTACTTGTGTCCCATGAGGCTCCGATATTCCCTGATGACTGTAGTGATGATATACTACTGTTTCTAGTGGTGTGGTGTAGTATGGTGTAGTGGAATTGTGTGGTGTAGTGGTGTGGTGTAGTGTGGTGTAGTGTGGTGTAGTGGTATAGTATGGTGTAGTGGAATTGTGTGGTGTAGTGTGGTGTAGTGGTGTAGTATGGTATAGTGGAATTGTGTGGTGTAGTGGTGTGGTGTAGTGTGGTGTAGTGGTGTGGTGTAGTGGTATAGTATGGTGTAGTGGAATAGTGTGGTGTGGTGTGTTGTGGTGTAGTGTGGTCTGGTGGTGTGGAGTTAAATGTAATGGTAGTGTGGTGGGGTGGTGTGGTGTGGTGATATAGTGTGGTGGTGGTGTGCTGTAGCGTATGGTGGTGTAAAGGGGAGGGAGAGGATGTGAGATGGAGGGAGTGGATGTGAGAGGGAGGGAGAGGAGGTGAGAGGGAGGGAGAGGAGGTGAGAGGGAGGGAGAGGCGGTGTAACAGCGAATAGATCGTCAGGTGTTAAATATCTGTAATGGGTGATGGCAGAGAGACAGACAGACAGACAGAGAGAGAGCTTAGAAAAAACTGACAGGCAGATAAATTGAGAGAGAGAGAGAGATGAAACTAAACGTTGGACATGAAGAGAGGCAGTGAGGAAGAGAGGGAGTGAAGGAGCGAAGTAACGAGGGAGGAAGGGAACGAGGGAGTGATGGAGGGAGGCAGAAAAGGAGAGTGGGAGGGAAGGGAGGCAGAGAAGGAAGGACGCAGGGAGGTGAGGACTCAAGGAGTGAGGGAGTTAATGAAGAGAGAGGAAGAAGGAGTGAAATAAGGAGGGAGTAAGGAGGAGGGGAGGAGGCCGGGAGGGTGGGGGATGAGGGCAGGATAGTTAGTTAACAAAGCGTGTGTAATTATGGCAGGTAAGGCCATAGGGGTGGAGAGAGGGGAAGGGAGGGGTGTTGCAGGTGTGTAATTGTGGCAGGTAAGATCACAGGTGTGGAGATAGGGGAAGGGAGGGGTGTTGCAGGTGTGTAATTGTGGTAGGTAAGATCACAGGTGTGGAGAGGGAAGGGAGAAGATTAATACATATTTATTTTGTCTCTATATTATATCTGTCGACCTTTTCTATTGTCTCTCTCTCTCTCTCTCTCTCTCTCTCTCTCTCTCTCTCTCTCTCTCTTACGCAACCAGCTTGGGGGAAAAGACTTACTACATTCAGTGCTGTGGACACGTGTTAGTGGTAAAGTGAGTTAAGAGTCATTTACTGTTCACTTTACCTGAGGATTACCTGTACATAAAGATGACTCCTCCTCTCCCCTCCACCTTCCCTTCCTCCCCCTCCCTCCCCCCACCTTCCCTTCCTCCCCCTCCCTTACCCCACTCTTCCCTCCCTCCTCCCTATCGCCCCACACCCGTCAGAGAGGATTAAGAGATAAACGTAATATCATCAAAGAAACTTCATAACGTGAGAACTTAAACGAGGGAAGAGAAAGAGACGAATAAATAAAAATTAGTCTTTTATCTCCTCTTGTATACATTGTTGGGGGTGGGGAGAGAAAGGGTTAATTAATTAGTAAAGGTTAGGAGGTGAGGGCCGGTTAAATAGTGATAGGTAAAGGTGTGTTAATTTCCCATCTGGCGCTAGGTGTCGTGTCTCTCTCTCTCTCTCTCTCTCTCTCTCTCTCTCTCTCTCTCTCTCTCTCTCTCTCTCTCTCTCTCTCTCTCTCTCTCTCTCATGTTGATGGGAAGGGTGAACATGTATGTGATTTATCCTCTTTCTCCCTTTCCTCTTTCCCTCTCATATCATCCTCTCTTTCCCTCTCTCATATTTACACACACACACACACACACACACACACACACACACACATATCATAATTAACATTCATTCTTGCAAGGAGTGAGTAAGTGAGTAAATGCTTGTTAAGTGAGTAAGTGAATGAGTGACTGAGTGTAGTAGTAGTAGTAGTAGTAGTAGTGAGTGTGTGTGTGTGCGAGTGTGCGAATATAGATGGCCACACACACACACACACACACACACACACCTCCGCCAACTAGCCGTCACATTCCGCCAACCATTCGCTCACTTGTGGAACGAACGCTAGCTGGAGCAACACGCGCGCCGCTGTACTTAATATTCAACACAAAACATGACACAATCCAATTAACTTTTTCACACATTGTCACTAGCGAATCGACGCAGAAACGGCCAGGAAATGAACAGCCCTGTATAATTGCTGCCACACCGTCGGGTCCCTGGCTCTGTGGTGGTGGTGGTGTGGTGGTGGTTGGTGTGTCTGGTGGTTGGTGTGTGTGGTGGGTGTAAGTGTGTGTGCCACACACAGGGTGGTGAAATGCGTCTAGAGTGGCAGCATTATGTTAGTGTTAAGGTGCAAGCACTGCTTGCTCCCTCTCGCTTTCAACTGCCACCTCTGGCTAGCCCTCGTGGCGAACAGGGAAGCAACTTGCATAAGTCTTCCCCTGCCAGTGCACAGCCTCCTCACCTTCAAGACTCCTGCGGTGCCTCCTCGTGGCAACACACGGTAACTGGGTGCCTCTTAGGCCCAAGCTAGATCAGCAGGGGATCTCGGAGTAGCAGTGGGTCCCAGAGGGACGGCGCATAGGGCTACTGGCATGTGAACACGTTCTGGCGCCTACCAACCTTGCGGATCAACCTTGATAGGTATAAGGCTACAGGAGTAAACCCCGAAGGAAAAATCTGCGGTGGAGCCCTGCATCAGGTAGACATGCTTACAGAGCTCCAACAAAACCCCAACGGCGGTATAGGCGGAAGAGGTGACCATCGTGGAAATCCAACGACTACTCCGGAGGACGAAGGCAATGCCTGATGGACAGGCCACTAAGGCGAAACCCAACAAACTGGGCTATCAGCAGTCCATTGCGACTCTCCCTCTCCCCAGTCGCTGCAACACTTGCACCACTGAATCAGGAAAAGGGAGAGCCAAGATGTGTGGTTGCACCCTGTGCTCCTGCCTCATCACATAAATCAACTCACGTGCACCCATCATCCAGCTCACCATACCTCTCATAATCATCAAAACCCCAAAAAGTCCTATGGCGACGGACGAGTGGCGACGGGGACAGGCAGAGATGACTGCCAGGAGTCTCTAGTGACAACACTGCACATGGGCGGCACAGATAAGATGGTCGTTTATGCACTGGATCTAGGAAGCGGTGCAATCCGGTCCTGTCTGTGCGACTGAGCAGCTTTTTCGAGGAGCCACTCTGCTCACCCCACATGGGGAGGGGGCTAGGAAAGGTTCCCTAAACATAGCCTGCTTAAAAAGCCAACCTGACTGGGCAACCGGACCCAGTAAGGTCATCCTTATGCGGTCGAAAACACAACCAAAATCACAGATCCAAACAAAAACAAACCATACAACCTCTTATGGTTGCTGCATGGAATGTCAGGATCCTTCTGGATACTGGCACAAATGCGTGCCCTGAAAGCAGAACTGCCCTTGTGGCAAAAGAACTGGCTAGGAATAACATCGACATAGCAGCCATCAGTGAGTCACGGCTCCCTGATGAGGGCCAACTCACAGAACGGGGGTCTGGCTACACCTTCTTCTGGAAGGGTAAGCCTGCTGCGGAGAGAAACCGCATTTATGGAGTTGACTTTGCCATCCGCCAACGCATCCTACACAGGCCTATTGGAATCAACGAGCACCTCATGATTCTTCGAGTCCCACTGAATCACTCATGTCATGCCTTCTTCATCAGTGCATACTTCCCAATACTGGATGCAGAGGATGACATCAAGGAGGCCTTTTATGCCAACCTCGACAGAGTGCTAACCTCTATCCCCAGAGAAGACAAGGTTGTGCTCCTTGGCGACTTCAATGCCAGAGTTGGCAGAGATGCTAACATTTGGCAGGGAACTATTGGAAGAAATGGACTAGGCAAGTGTAATCCCAACGGCCTACTCCTCCTCAGCAAGTGTGCTGCACACAACCTCACTATCACCAATACCTTGTTTAGGCAGGCCGACAAGTTCAAGGGGTCATGGCAACACCCGCGATCCAAACACTGGCATCTTATTGACTACATCATTGTCAGAGAAAGAGATCGCCGAGATGTCCTCATCACCCGTGCCATGCGTGGCTCAGACCACTGTGACACTAATCATCGACTTGTCAGATCCAAGCTTTCACTTCACGTCGCCACAAAGCAGCGAAGGCAGCAAGCCTTCAAAAGAGGTTTTAATACAAAGCGTTCTGGAGGATCCAGCGGTAGCACATGCTTTCAGAAAGCAGCTCGAACATGGGTTTATAAACAACCCAACAGCAAACAATGTGAATCCCAGTGCCGAATGGGATACTCTTAATACTGTTATGACAAAAACCTGCAGAGAGACCGTCGGCTAGATCAAAAGAATACACCAGGACTGGTTTGATGAAAATGACCCGGCAATCAAAGTACTCATCGATGATAAACGTGCTGCTTTTACTGACTGGCAGAACAACCCTCAGTCTCGGACCAAAGCTGATACCTTCCGCAAGAAGAAAGCGGCAGCCCAGCGTAAACTTCGCATTCTAAAGAACGACTGGCTTAAAAATAAAGCATGTGAAGCACAGAAACTTGCAGATCAGCACAAGATGCTCGAATTTTTCATTTCCACTAAAACATTTTATGGGCCAGTCTTTCGTGGTGCAGCCCCCCTTCGCTCATCTGACGGTAACCTCATAATTAAAGACGACAAAGGCCTCCTTCAGCGCTGGAAAGAGCACTACCATTCATTGCTCAACCGAAACACCAATGTGGATGTCCTGACTACCCAGCAGGTCCCTCAGTATCCAGAGCTGACCTACCTCGTCTATCCTCCATCCCTGGATGAGGTAGCTACTGCCATCATACAGATGAAAAATAACAAAGCCTCAGGGCCTGATGGAATCCCAGCCGAGGTGTATAAAGCAGGAGGACCTTTGCTTACTAGCTGTCTCCATTCTCTCCTGGAGAATATATGGGAAAAGGAGGAAATCCCCCAAGTTCTTAAAGATGCCTCCATTGTCAATATTTATAAGAACAAGGGAGACCGGTTTAACTGTGGCAACTACCGTGGGATCTTGCTGCTCTCCGAAGCTGGCAAGATTATTGCCCGAGTCCTCCTAAACAGACTTCTTCCTGAGGCGGAATCTCAATGTGGCCTTAGACTATCACGTGGCACCACTGACATGATCTTTGCTGCCCGCCAGATACAGGAAAAGTGCATAGAATAGCGTCGTGACCTGTACATGGCTTTCATCGACCTAACCAAGGTCTTCGATTTGGTCAACAGGGAAGCCCTCTGGTGGACCCTCAGCCGTTTTGGCTGCCCACCAAAATTCATCGCCATCGTGAGGCAACTCAACGATGGCATGGAATGGCAGTGTCCTGCACAACGACACCCAGTCAGAGTTCTTCCCCATCCAAACAGGGGTTAAACAAGGGTGTGTACTGGCACTAGATCTCTTTTCCATCTTCTTGGCTCCCCTCCTTACTCGTGCCAATACCAATTTAGCCAGCGGGGTGAACGTCGAGTACCGGGTGAAGGGGGGTCTTTTCAACATCAGACGACTCCATGCAAGAACAAAGGTGTCGGCAGCTTCTATTACTGAACTTCAGTATGCAGACGACCTTACCCTTGTTGCTCACACTGAACATGACCTACAGGAGATCCTGAACACCTACGCAGACGCGTATGCACACTTCGTCCTTGAGGTGAATGTACGAAAGACTCAGATTCTCTTTCAACCTGCCCGTGGTTCAGACACATCTCCATCATCCATCCAGCTTAACAGTACTACCCTCACTAATGTTACCCACTTTCATTATCTCGGTTCCCACCTGTCCACCACCGCAGACATCAATGAAGAGATTCAGCATCGGATCAAATGCGCATCTCAAACCTTTGGCAGACTCCGAAATCGTGTATTCAGCTCTAGGGAGCTGAAATTATCTACAAAGCTGCACGTATATCGAGCAGTGGTTCTCTTCACCCTGCTATATGGCAGTGAGACATGGGTCACATATAGGAGGCACCTCAAGGCACTTAAAAACTTTCTCCAACGTAGTCTACGTTCCATCCTCCAAGTTCGCTTGGAAGACAAGAGAACAAATGCCAGTATTCTTGCTGACACCAACTGTAGGAGCATAGGGGCTACCATTATCCATGAACAACTACGTTGGACTGGCCACGTTACCCACATGGACGACAGTAGACTGCCAAAGCAGCTACTTTACAGTCACCTCACGAATAGTAAACGTAACGCCGGCGGGCAATTGAAAAGGTATAAGGATAGTCTAAAGACAAATCAGAAAAAGTGCCACATCGACCCTTTCACCTGGGAGTCGATTACTCCACATCGTAACGCGTGGAGGAGCACTGCACGAGAAGGTGTCAATGCTTTCGTGTTAGCCCGCCTACAAACCGAGGCAGATTAGTGCCATCGCTGGAAAGACGCTGCCACCGCCCCTCCCGCAATAGATGCAGCCCTCCACGTATGCAACTTCTGTGATCGACCCTGCTGGCCCCGTATCGGCCTCTTTCGTCACCTCAAAACTCACCAACCTAGGTGTCATCCTTAATAACTCATAGCATTGTATCATAGCTGGATGACCCATCATACTCGATTCCCAGTGACAGCAAAGTAGTAGTAGTAGTAGTAGTAGTAGTAGTAGAAAGAACACTTCTTGCACTTCCACCAAGACTGGGAGGGATGGGACTAACTAATCCAGAGGAGATTGCTGACTCTGAACATCAAAATTCACTTAAGCTCACGGCAGCCCTCACTGACCACATAATAGCCCAGAATGCAACAGGGGAAGTGGACACCAGCGAAGTTAATAAGATCCGTAGGTTCATTACAACAGATCGGCAGCACTGCCAAAATGACATGTTGCAGCAACTATTGCTGCAGGTTCCAGAAAATTTGACAAAAAAAGTAGCTATAGCGCAGGAGGTGGGCGCCTCGAACTGGTTAACTACGTTACCGATAAGGGCAAATGGTTTCAGCCTTAACAAACAAGAATTTACAGATGCCATTGCTCTAAGGTACGGTTGGCCAGTAGATGGTTTGCCCTCCCAATGCGTGTGTGGCTATTCCTATGATGGCGATCACGCCATGGTTTGCAAGAAGGGGGGCTTCATATGCATGAGGCATGACGAGGTAAGGGATCTCACAGCAAATATGTTGAAGGAAATCTGCCGGGACGTCATGGTAGAACCGACCCTCCTTCCACTGGATGGCGAGATCCTCCAACACAGGACTTCAAACACATCTAACGAAGCCCGTGTGGACGTCAGTGCTCGAGGATTCTGGACGCGGGGACAGCGAGCTTTCTTCGACATCAGGATTTTTGATCCCATGGCCGTTTGTCACCGTAACCTAGCTCTCGATGCTGCGCATAGGAGGAACGAGAACGACAAGAGAAGGGCATATGGGGAGAGAATTCAAAATGTTGATCAAGGCAGCTTCACTCCTCTAGTGTTCACAACCTCTGGTGGGATGGGCCCAAGTGCAAGATGTTTCTACGCCAGACTCGCGGAGCTGATCTCCGAACAGAAGCAGCAGCCCAGAAGTTATGTCACAGCCTGGATGAGATGTCGACTGTCCTTCTCTCTCCTTCGGTCGGCTTTGCTCTGCCTCAGGGGAACGAGAGCTTCTGCCCCTACTCCGACAACTGCTGCAGATATTGACTATGAAGCTACAGTCACTGAATGCTGCATGGATCTGCGGCTCAACTAATTTAACACAGATAGGATAGCTTCTTATGTATTAGGATATTTAATATTAAGGTAAATAAATGGTGGCGAAGGTGTGGCTATTGGGGGAGGCTGGAGGCCACGTTTAAAAAAAAAAAGTAGTAGTAGTAGTAGTAGTAGTAGTAACACTGCCAAAACGATAAGTTGCAGCAACTGTTGCTGCAGGTACCAGAAAATTTGAAAAAAAAAGTAGCTATAGCGCAGGAGGTGGGCGCCTCGAACTGGTTAACTACGTTACCGATAAGGGCAAATGGTTTCAGTCTTAATAAACAAGAATTTACAGATGCCATTGCTCTAAGGTATGGTCGGCCAGTAGAAGGTTTGCCCTCCCAATGCGTGTGTGGCTCTTCCTATGATGGCGATCACGCCATGGTGTGCAAGAAGGGGGGCTTCATATGCATGAGGCATGACGAGGTAAGGGATCTCACAGCAAATATGTTGAAGGAAATCTGCCGGGATGTCATGGTAGAACCGACCCTCCTTCCATTGGATGGTGAGATCTTCCAACACAGGACTTCAAACACATCTAACGAAGCCCGTGTGGACGTCAGTGCTCGAGGATTCTGGATGCGGGGACAGCGAGCTTTCTTCGACATCAGGATTTTTGATCCCATGGCCGCATGTCACCGTAACCTAGCTCTCGATGCTGCACATAGGAGGAACGAGAACGACAAGAGAAGGGCATATGGGGAGAGAATTCAAAACGTTGATCAAGGCAGCTTCACTCCTCTAGTGTTCACAACCTCTGGTGGGATGGGACCAAGTGCAAGATGTTTCTACGCCAGACTCGCGGAGTTGATCTCCGAACAGAAGCAGCAGCCCAGAAGTTATGTTACAGCCTGGATGAGATGTCGACTGTCTTTCTCTCTCCTTCGGTCGGCTTTGCTCTGCCTCAGGGGAACGAGAGCTTCTGCCCCAACTCCGACAACTGCTGCAGATATTGACTATGAGGCTACTGTCACTGAATGCCGCATAGATCTGCGGCTCAACTAATTTAACACAGATAGGATAGCTACTTATGTATTAGGATATTTAATATTAAGGTAATTAAATGGTGGCGAAGGTGTGGCTATTGGGGGAGGCTGGAGGCCACGTTAAAAAAAAAAAAGTAGTAGTAGTAGTGTGTGGTGGTGAGTAGTGTGTGGTGGTGAGTAGTGTGTGGTGGTTTGTGTGTGTGGTGGATGGTATGTGGTGGTGTGTGGTGATATTGATAGTAGTGGTGTGTAGTGGCTGGTGTGTGGAGGTAGTGTTCTGCTAATTATTGTCCGTTAACCTCCTTCATCATCTCTTTTTAATTTGTCAATCCCACCCACCCAGCCACCCAGCTTCTATTACATCATATTAGTTTACGTAGAGGGGAGACACAGAGAATACAGGGAGAGGCAGGGACATGGGGAGAAAAGATGGAGATTGGGGAGGGCAGGGCTGAGAGATAGACGTGGTCGAGGGTGAGAGATAAGAGGAGAAAGAATTATATAGCCTTTGAGGAGATGTGAACAAAGGTGGGGAGGAGGCAGGGAAGAATGAAGAGGATAGGAGGAGGACGTAGAATAGGGCAGAAAGGAAGGGGTAATGAGGTGAGAAGTAACAACAACAACAGCACGTTTTCATTGAGTATATATTGGCGTTCATCAAAACTGTTAATATTAATTCCCTTCAATAATATTTTCATTGTGGGTTTGGCTTTTCTATTATTTAGTCGTTTCAGAAAATAATAATAAATCTTTTTATTTTCGTTGTGTTTGTCGTATGTGTCAATTGACGAAAGAATTGGAGACGCGGGGAGGAGAGGTAGGGGGGTGAGGATGTAGGTGGGTGGGGGGGAGGACTTGTTATTAATGCCTGTCAATTATTTAGAGTTAGATCACACCCCTGGCAATATAGCCGACACCTCATCGCTCAGTTATTTCCCGTATATTATCAATTCGATTCCTTTACCTCTTCTTGAATTACAATCTATCTTCAATATCTTATCATCAGTCATTATCTCATCATTATCTTCGTCTACCTTACCTGCCCCATTTCTCTCCTACCCCCTCCCTCCTCCTACCCTCCCCCCTCCTCCCTCCCCCACCACCTCGTTCTACACCTGCCTGAGTTACTATAATCTGATTAATTTCTCTCTACGATTATAATACATTTATAGCAAATTATATCATTAAATAATCCTATAGTAATTGATTCTACGCCACATATAACATTGTCTCTAATTTGTATATCATATTGTGCCATATAGTGAGTTACCTATAATTATTACTTACCTGGATGAGGGTTTAGATCTATACCTGTAAATATATCTATAATTATACCTGTAATTATACCTGTAATTTTTACCTGTAAATATACCTAATACCTGTACCTATAACTATACTTATAACTATACCTCTAATTATACCTGTGCATATAACTAATACCTGTCCCTTTATCTCAGACCTCAAGAGATGAATTGAACTGAACTGAAATATAATGGCAACATTTAATGACTTTTCTGCCCCGAGTTAGAATTATCTGCCCCGCTGCCCTCTGTAGTCGACGTTCTCTTGACCACAAGTTTCGCTAATAACTTTCTAATGATAATTGTGATGCATATAGGGAGGCTGACGAGACGAGTTACCTGTGTGTGAGAGGGAGAGAGTGAAAGAAAGGGAAAGGAAGAGGCAGTGAAAGAGAGAGAAAGAGGAAGGGAGAGAGAGTGTGAGAGGGAGAGAGTTTAAGAGAGAGAGAGAGAGAGAGAGAGAGAGTCCGAGGTTATTTTTTGCCCAAATCAATGGACGAGAAATCACCTCATGGTATGCTACAGAATCAGTGCAATAATGAGACCACGTTAGCCAATCACAACGCGGATATAATAATCAGAGTATATATTTTCGTGTTTTCATTGGTCGAAATGCTTTTCAGACGACAGAGATTTAAAAACAAAATCTTTCAATTAACCAATAACGTTATAGATATAGTAGATAGGATATGTATCTACGATTTTCATTGGTTAAACTATCAATAACAAACATTTACATATTATCTCTGAACATACGACCATTTTTTTTTAAGAATTCATTGCATATTAATCTTAACATCACCACAACCACAACCACAACCACCACACCACCACCACTACCACCACCACACCTCACACCACAACCACACCACCAAGCAACCTCCAACACCACAATCACACCACAACAACCTCAACACTACTACACACCTCCTCACACCACTACTACCACTACAACTCTAACACTACACCCACACCACAACAACCACCACACCACTACCACCACCACAAATAACCACCACATTGTCATTATCTGGCTAATTACCACCACCACACCGTCCAGGTAATGGCAGAGTCTGCAGCTTTTAAAAACGAACACATTACTTTTAAGGAGAACTGAAGGAGGCAGGCGGTGAGTTTTTTTCATCAAAATTTTATAGATATGCTACAACACTGCAGAGGTAACTGCGGGGGTGTAGCTTAGGGAGAGGGGGGGAGAGGAGAGGAGGAGGAATAAGTAGAAAGGAGAAATGAGAGTCGGGTGAGGGTGGGCTGACAGGGAGGGTGAGGAAAGAATAGGATGAACGGGTTTGTTGGAGGAATGGGGAAGGAAGATGTGGGGGAGAAATGGAGACGGGGGGGTTAAGAGATGAGGGGGGATAAGGATGGAAGGGAAGAGATATATTGAGTGTAAGTGGGAGAAAGGCAGATGAGATGGAAAATATAAGTGTTGGGACAGAGAGGGAAGCAACAGGAGGAGGGGTTTTAGGAGATGAGGAGATGTAGTAATAAAGAAGAAAGAAAGAAGTTTGTCTTCCTATTTTTCTATCACACATCATCATCAAATTCTACTCTACCTGCCTTTCCATCTCTCTGCCTCTTCCATCTCTCCCCCATCACCATCCTCCCTCACTACTCCCTCATTACTCCACGACCCCTGTCACCACCCCTCACGACCTATCTACCTCCTCACCACTACACGACACTCTGGCTTCTTTTTCACGACCCGCTCACCACTTGACGACCCTCGTTACTGACCAATAGACCCCATCTCGCTCCGCCCCCGTCACCGTCCCTACGACCCTCTCTCACCCCCCACAATGTCCTACGACCCCATCATGATCTCTTCAGTACCTCACGACCTCCCTCACTATATGCACCCCGTCACTACCTCATCGACTCCTCACCAATTCTTATTTCCTCTCGTGACCTCCTTCCCCCCACCCCACCACATATCTCTCCACCATCCCTCGTCACCACCCACCTCCCCCCACAACCCCTCGCCCTTCCACGACCCCCTCACTACCTCACCCCTCACAAACTCCCTCCTTCCCCTCACCTTCTCACCTCTCCACAACTCTCTTTTCTTGTCGAGTTTTTTGTATGGGCTCAACCAATGATGATATAACACGCAATATTGTATATCTGCCTGGTATAGTAGTCTGGTATACTCCCAGCTGGCATATCTGCCTGGTATAGTCGTCTGGTATACTCCCAGCTGGTATATCTGCCTGGTATAGTTGTCTGGTATACTCCACCTGGTATATCTGCCTGGTATAGTTGTCTGGTATACTCCCCAGCTGGTATATCTGCCTCGTATAGTCGTCTGGTATACTCCCCACCTGGTATATCTGCCTGGTATAGTTGTCTG
>NW_024727417.1:65000-87500 GCF_018991925.1 Homarus americanus
CTCCCCTCCCCTCTCTCCAGTGCTTCCACCTCCTCCCTCTCTCAGTGCTTCACCTCCCCTCTCTCAGTGCCTCACCTCCCTCTCTCAGTGCCTCACCTCTCCCTCTCTCCAGTGCCTCCACCTCCCTCTCTCAGTGCCTCACCTCCCTCTCTCAGTGCCTCACCTCCCTCTCTCAGTGCCTCACCTCCCCTCTCTCCAGTGCCTCACCTCCCTCTCTCAGTACCTCACCTCCCTCTCTCAGTACCTCCTCCCCCTCTCAGTACCTCCCATCCCCTCTCTCAGTGCCTCACCTCCTCTCTCCAGTACCTCACCTCCTCTCTCAGTGCCTCACCTCCCTCTCTCAGTACCTCCATCCCTCTCTCAGTACCTCCCATCCCCTCTCTCAGTGCCTCACCTCCCTCTCTCCCAGTGCTTCACCTCTCCCTCTCTCAGTGCCTCACCTCCCTCTCTCAGTAGCTCACCTCCCTCTCTCGTACCTCCCTCCCACTCTCTCAGTACCTCCTCCTCTCAGTACCTCCCATCCCTCTCTCAGTACCTCCCATCCCTCCTATTCTCACCTCCCTCTCTCTCAGTACTTCCCATCCCTCTCTCAGTACCTCCCATCCCTCTCTCAGTACCCTCCCATCCCTCTCAGTGCCTCACCTCCCTCTCTCCAGTACCTCACCTCCCTCTCTCAGTACCTCACCTCCCTCTCTCAGTGCCTCACCTCCCTCTCTCAGTACCTCACCTCCCTCTCTTAATCTCCTATGTCACAATCATAAACTCAAAACACATCAGCATCCCCCCCCATCACCAGCCTCCCCCCCATCCCTCCCTCCCCCCACCACCCCTCCTCCCCACCATCCCCCCCTCCACCATCCCCCCCACCAGCTCCTCCCCTCCCCCTTCCAGCACCTTCTCCTCCTGGAAAAAAAAATGAAATACAAATTCGCGCCAACCAGCAGGGCGGTGGCAGTGTCGACAAATTCGCACATAATATACAGCAATTCCTCGTTTTCCAGTTGCTCGATGCTGGCCATTTTAGAGCCACTTCCCCGCACCTCATTAAAAAGTATAATTAAAAACCACAAGCACGCACAATTAAACTGAATAAACACATACACACGCGAGCAAAAAGAAGCATAACACATTCCCGTCACGATCTGCACGGTGACAGTTTGGGGCGGCGGTGGGCTGAGCTCTGGTCCCTGGTCCCCCTCCCCTCCCCTCCTCCTCATTCTCTCCACTTACTCATTCCTTTCCCTCCACTCACTCATTCTCTCCATTCACTCACTTGCTAGTTACTCCTACTACTGCTATTACTATTAATACTACTACCACCACCTCCTCTACCACCACCACCACCACCACCACCATCTCTACCACTACTACTACCACCAGCGTTCTTGACCACCAGCACCACCAAACTATCACTGGATTATTACCACCATTACCACCATGCGATTACCAACACACAACGATCCCCACCACCACCCACACCACCACCACCACCACCACCACCACCACCACCACCACACCACACCACACACCACCACACCACCACCACCACCCACCACCACCACCCACACCACCACCACACCATCACCACCACCACCACCACCACCACCACCACACCCACCACACCACACCACCACCACCACCACCACCACCACACCACCACCACCACCACACCACACCCACACCACCACCACCACCACCACCACCCACACCACCACCACCACCACACCACACCCACACCACACCACCACCACCACCACCACACCCACACCACCACCACCACCACCACACCACCACAAGAAGGTAATAGACAGAGTGGAAACAGCAAGACAAAAGAAAGGTTGCCAAGTCGCCATTTATGCTCTCTGGATTTTGACGGATCTGCCTTTATATATATGAATGAAGGCTGTTGAGAAATAAAAAGAATTGGACTTTCTTACCTGTATTCTCTCTCTCTCTCTCTCTCTCTCTCTCTCTCTCTCTCTCTCTCTCTCTCTCTCTATCTTTCTGACTCAATCTTTCATTCTGTATATGTCTCCTCTCTTTTAACTCAATAATTCTCAGATCTTCCCCTCCTTCCTTTCTTTCTTTCTTTCTGTCTTTCTTTCTTTCTTCACGGTGGCAGGGGGAGGCAGAAGTGTATTACCTAAATGGAATGGAGCTTTGAAGAGATTGTTGTAACTAGTGATTTTTTGATGGACGTGTATTTGCAGAGTGAATGGGGGAATGAATGATGAGAGGGGGGTCGGTGGAGGAGCAGAGGAAAAGACAATATATAATGGAGTTGTCAATATTATTGTTTTGTGGTGAATGAGGTAGTGGTGAGAAGATGACAATGATCTCCTCCCTCTTCCCCCCTCTCCAGTAATTTTAGAAATGTGGAGAGGGGTAGAGGGAAGATGGGGAGGAAGTAGGGAAAGGAGAGTGAAGGTGGAGGGATGGAGGAAAGTGGGGAAGGGAAGGAGGTGGGGAGACAGGGAGAGAGAGTGGAAAGAGGAGGTGGTGAAAGGATTGGGAGAAAGAAGGAAGGAAGAGGAAGGAGGGAGGGAAGGAAAGACGGAAGGGAAAGGGGGAGAGGAGTAGGGAACAAGATTACACTTAAAGCGAATAATCATTATTTTTGCGAAATATTACATTGTAACATGAGCTCAACAACTCGTAAGCAAAACAGACCAATATTTCCCATTTTTTATTATGCACGTAAATACAGATACAGAGTCACAAATATTCGGTACATGATTTGTCTCTTCTCAATTAACTAATAAGTGTATTTAGTTAATGTAGAGTGAGCCAATTTCTCCTCTAACCGGTGCTAAGTGAATGTATCTAGTTAAGGTAGAGTCTCAGTGTTAATTTTATCTCCTTATTGGTGCTAAGTGAACGTATCTAGTTAAGGTAGAGTCTCAGTGTTAATTTTATCTCCTTATTGGTGTTAAGTGAACGTATCTAGATTAAGTTAGAGTCTCAGTGTTAATTTTATCTCTAGCCGGTGCTAAGTAGACAATATCTAGTTAAAGGTAGAAGTCTGTGTAATTTTGTCTCCTAACTGATACTAAGTGAACGTATCTAGTTAAGGTAGAGTCTCAGTGTTATTTTATCTCCTAACCGGTGCTAAGTGAACGTATCTAGTTAAGGTAGAGTCTCAGTGTTAATTTTATCTCCTTATTGGTGTTAAGTGAACGTATCTAGTTAAGTTAGAGTCTCAGTGTTAATTTTATCTCCTAACCGGTGCTAAGTGAATGTATCTAGTTAAGGTAGAGTCTCTGTGTAATTTTATCCTCTAACCGGTGTTAAGTGAACGTATCTAGTTAGGTAGAAGTCTCAGTGTAATTTTATCTCTAACTGGCGCTAAGTGAACGTATCTAGTTAAGAGTGAAGTCTCAGTGTAATTTTATCTCTAACTGGCGCTAAGTGAACGTATCTAGTTAAGGTAGAGTCTCAGTGTAATTTTATCTCGTAACTGGCGCTAAGTGAACGTATCTAGTTAAGGTAGAGTCTCAGTGTATTTTATCTCCTAACGGTGCTAAGTGAACGTATCTAGTTAAGTTAGAGTCTCAGTGTAAATTTTATCTCTTATTGGTGCTAAGTGAACGTTTCTAGTTAAGTTAGAGTCTCAGTGTTAATTTTATCTCCTTATTGGTGTTAAGTGAATGTATCTAGTTAAGGTAGAGTCTTAAAGTAATTTTATCTCCTAACTGGTGCTAAGTAAACGTATCTAGTTAAAGGTCGAATCTCTGTGTAATTTGTCTCTAACCGGTGCTAAGTGAACGTATCTAGTTAAGGTAGAGTCTCTGTGTAATTTTATCTCCTAGCCGGTGCTAAGTGAACGTATCTAGTTAAGGTAGAGTCTCAGTGTAAATTTATCTCCTAACCGGTGCTAAGTGAACGTATCTAGTTAAGGTAGAGTCTCTGTGTAATTTTATCTCCTAGCCGGTGCTAAGTGAACGTATCTAGTTAAGGTAGAGTCTCAGTGTAATTTTATCTCCTAACTGGCGCTAAGTGAACGTATCTAGTTAAGGTAGAGTCTCAGTGTAATTTTATCTCGTAACTGGCGCTAAGTGAACGTATCTAGTTAAGGTAGAGTCTCAGTGTAATTTTGTCTCCTAAGTGATGCTAAGTGAACGTATCTAGTTAAGGTAGAGTCTCAGTGTAATTTTATCTCCTAACCGGTGCTAAGTGAACGTATCAAGTTAAGGTAAAGTATAAGTGTTATTTTATCTCCTAACCGGTGCTAAGTGAACGTATCTAGTTAAGTTAGAGTCTCAGTGTAATTTTATCTCCTAACCGGTGCTAAGTGAACGTATCTAGTTAAGTTAGAGTCTCAGTGTTAATTTTATCTCCTAACTGGTGTTAAGTGAATGTATCTAGTTAATTTATTTGCCTTGCTGAATGTAATATTGGTCGTGTCACTTGAGTCCGTCGTAGAGATACACTTACTAATCCTTAACACTGATAAATATTTAACATCTTAGCCTTTCAGACCCGAGTCATATCCTTCTCCTCATAATCTTCCTCCTACTTTTCTTCCTCTTTCTCCCTGTCTCCCTCCTCCTTCTTTTTCTTTTCCTCCTCCTTCTCCTATTCCTTCTGCTTACCTCCCTATCTCCCCCCTACTTCTTCTCCTGCTTCCCCTCCTCCTTCTTCTTCCTTCTCATACTCCTCCTTCCTCCTCCTCCTTTTTACTCTTCCTTCCATCTTCTCCTTCCACCACCACCACCACCACCACCACCACACACCACACCACCAACCAACCACCACCACCACACCACACCACCACCACCACACAACCACCACCACCACCACACCACCACCACCACACAACCACCCCACCACCACACACACCACACACCACACCACACACACCACCACCACCACACACCACCAACACACACCCCCACCACCACCACCACCACCACAACCACCACCACCACAACCACCACCACCTCACCACCACAGTTCACCACCACCACCACACCACAGTATTCAGTAACAAAAATTCCCCCTTAATTACCTATGAAAATTATTGTAACTGATAAGCTAAAAAAATATATATATAAAAAACCTTAGTATTATATATTTTATTATATTGTGGGGTCGTATCTCTGCACTAAATACTTCATATGTTTATTCATTTGTTAACACATAACTTGTTTACCTGTAGTCGGGAACAATTACCCACCTATTGATTTACTAATTGGTTTGTTCATTAGCGACTGTGTCTATAAGCACCAACTACACTCACAGAATAATACACCATTTTATTTATTTATTTTATTTATATTTTTTTATTATTGTATTTCATTACTTAAGTTAATTTTGATATTGATTGTGGTGAGACCTTTGTTTAACGGACTATGAGAGGGAAGTCCGTTATATCGAGGGTCTGTTAAATATGAAACCTCCATCTAGCGGATTGTATAGAGATGATGGTCCTTTATATAGAGGGTCCGTTAGCTAAGGAACCTCCATCTAACGGACTATATGGAGATAGAAGTCCGTTATATCGAGGGTCTGTTAAATATGAAACCTCCATCTAGCGGATTGTATAGAGATGATGGTCCGTTATATAGAGGGTCCGTTAGCTAAGGAACCTCCATCTAACGGACTATATGGAGATAGAAGTCCATTATATCGAGGGTCCGTTAGCTAAGGAACCTCCATCTAACAGACTATATGGAGATAGAAGTCCGTTATATCGAGGGTCCGTTAGCTAAGGAACCTCCATCTAACGGACTTTATGGAGATAGAAGTCCGTTATATCGAAGAATCCCGTTAGCTAAGGAACCTCCATCTAACGGACTTTATGGAGATAGAAAGTTCGTTATATCGAGGGTCCGTTAGCTAGGAACCTCCATCTAACGGACTATGGAGATAAAGTCCGTTATATCGAGGGTCCGTTAGCTAAGAACCCTCCATCTAACAGACTTTATGGAGATAAGTTCGTTATATCGAGGTCCGTTAGCTAAGGGAACTCCATCTAACGGACTTTATGGAGATAGAAGTTCGTTATATCGAGGGTCCGTTAGCTAAGGAACCTCCATCCTAGCAGACTTTTATGGAGAATAAGTCCCTATCGAGGAATCGTTAGCTAAGGAACCTTCATCCTAACAGACTTTATGGAGATAGAAGTTCGTTATATCGAGGTCCGTTAAGCTAAGGAACCTCCATCTAACAGACTTTATGGAAGACAAGTTCGTTATATCGAGGTCCCGTTAGCTAAGGAACACTCATCTAACGGACTTTATGGAAGATAAGTCCGTTATATCGAGGGTCTGTTAAATATGAAACCTCCATCTAGCGGATTGTATAGAGATGATGGTCTGTTATAGCGAGGGTCCGTTAGCTAAGGAACCTCCATCTAACGGACTATATGGAGATAGAAGTCCATTATATCGAGGGTCCGTTAGCTAAGGAACCTCTATCTAACGGACTATATGGCGATAGAAGTCCGTTATATCGAGGGTCCGTTAGCTAAGGAACCTCCATCTAACGGACTTTATGGAGATGGAAGTTCGTTATATAGAAGCTTCACTCTAACCTCTATTTTATCTTATATGTAAATAAAAAAATATTACTGAAGGGGATATTTATACAGCAGGTGAGGTTATTGTATAATTAGTTACCTGTAAATTATTGTACAGGGTGATCCAAAACTCCCTGTGCACCTGTGACGAATAACAAAACGAGTTCTCCCTCAGTAGAACCACATTGTTATCTACCTTGTTCTACCTGCTGATAACTGTAGAAATAAGAACCACTAAATTGTAGATATATAATAACTTACAAGTCTTATTAGAAGAACAAAAATATATATAACAATAAATATAACAAAGAACAATTATAGTCTTAATTATAGCAGGTGCACAGAGACTTTTTGATCACTATATAGGATTGAATTATAGACAGGTAAGGTTATAACAGCATTGCATTACTCACCTGCCTAATTAACTATCACCTGTACTTTACCTGAGAGAGAGAGAGAGAGAGAGAGAGAGAGAGAGAGAGAGAGGTAGGTAGGTAATATCTCGTGAGGAAACAACACGAGAAAGACTAATAACAAATACTGTCGTCAGTGAGCAGCCTCCCCCATCCCTCACCTCCCGTCACACACCATCACGCACCTGCTAAAAGGCATCACACACACTGTTTTTTTCTCCCCCTTCCCATGTCGGATAAAGTTTCTGATTATGCTGTTGATGCTGTGGTGGTGTGGTGTGTGGTGTTGTTGGGGTTGATGATGGTGTTGTTGGTGTGGTGTGGTGGTGTGGTGTTGGGGGCTGGTATGGTGTGGTGAGGTGGGGGTTGATGATGGTGTTGGTGTGGTGTGGTGGTGTATGGTGTGGTGTTGGGGGCTGGTATGGTGTGGTGCTGGTGTGGTGAGGTGGGGTTTGATGATGATGGTGTTGTTGGTGTGGTGTGGTGTGGTGGTGTGTATGGTCTGATGATTTATGGTGTCGATGTGATGATTTTTGAAGATATAACAAATATGATACAGAAGAAAAACAAACATTATTTAAATTTTGAGAAGAAATGAATTTTTGTTATATATATATGGAGAGGAAGAGTGTGAGAGAGATATATGTGATGAGGATGTGAGAGGAAAGAAGGAGGGAGGGGGGTAGGACAGAGATGTGAAGAGGAAAATAGGAAGGGGAAAATGGTGGTGTGGATTACACACACACACACACACACACACACACACACACACACACACACACACACACACACACACACATACATACCAGACACGTCTACCTCCCCCAGGACGCCGTGAGGGAGTGTGACCTACCTTGACCTCCCAGGTAAATCTAGGGTTACTGGTGCCACGTTTAAGTATGCTAGTCTGAAAGGTATCTAATTATTCTACACACTACACCAACACACACCACACCAACACACTCACACCAACACACCACACCAACACACTACACCACCAACACACCACACCAACACACTACACCAACACACCACACCAACACACCACACCAACACACCACACCAAACACTACACCAACACACCACACCAACACACCACACCAACACACCACACCAACACACTACACACCAACACACTACACCAACACACTACACCAACACACTACACCAACACACACTACACCAACACACTACACCAACACACTACACCAACACACTACACCAACACACTACACCAACACACCACACCAACACACTACACCAACACACTACACCAACACACTACACCAACACACTACACCAACACACTACACCAACACACTACACAACACACTACACCAACACACTATACAACCAACACACTACACCAACACACCACACCAACACACTACACCACACTACACCAACACACTACACCAACACACTACACCAACACACTACACCAACACACTACACCAACACACTACACCAACACACCACACCAACACACCACACCAACACACCACACCAACACACTACACCAACACACCACACCAACACACTACACCAACACACCATACAACTAACACACTACACCAACACACCACACTAACACACTACACCAACACACTACACCAACACACTACACCAACACACCACACCAACACATTATACAACCAACACACTACACCAACACACTATACTAACACACTATACAACTAACACACTACACCAACACACCATGCAACCAACACACTATGCCAACACACTATACCAACACACTGCACCAACACACTACACCAACACACTACGCCAACACACTATACAACCAACACACTACGCCAACACACTACACCAACACACACTACACCAACACACACCACATCAACACACCACACCAACACACTACACCAACAACACACTATACTACACTACACCAACACACTACACCAACACACTACACCAACACACTACACCAACACACTACGCCAACACACACACTAACAACACACTACACCAACACACTACACCAACACACTACGCCAACACACCATACCAACACACTACACCAACACACTACACCAACACACTACACCAACACACTACACCAACACACCACACCAACACACTACACCAACACCACACCAACACACTACACCAACACACTACACCAACACACTATACCAACACACTACACCAACACACCACACCACACACTACACCAACACATTACACCAACACACTACACCAACACTACACTAACACACTACACCAACACACTACACCAACACACTACACTAACACACTACACCAACACACTACACCAACCTAAATTGACCGAGAATACCTAACTGAAAAAAGAGATACTCGATATATTCTCTATCCTAAGTAAGTATATCTCCCGGGGTGATGTAAATATGAGGTGGGGGAATATGAGGGATGAGGGGAATATGAGGGGAGATGAGGTAAGCCTGGTAAGGGAACATGAAAGGAGGGGAAAATGAGGGAGGTGAGGGGTAAATGAGGGGGGTGAGGGGATTATGAGGTGAGGGAAGATAAAAGGAAAATATGAGGTTGAAAGGGGAAGATGTGGTAGGGGAATCTTATAGAGAGGGGAATGTGAGGAGGAGAGGCAGATATACCTCCGCCCGACACCTTCAGAGGAGAAGATAATATTATGTTTATACTCTCCCATAACACGCCCACCTTCTCTCCCTCCTCCCGTCTACTTCACCAACCCCTGTCACTCCCCAACTCGCTCACCTTCCCTCACCTTCACCCCCTGTCACCTCCCCCAACTCGCTCACCTTCCCTCTCCCTCCCTCTCCTTCACCCCCACCCCAACACCCCTCCCATAACACACTCCCCTCCTCCCTTCACCTCCCTCTCCTCACCCCTCAAGACACTCACCCTCCCTCCTCTCACCCCTCACCCCTCTCACCCCCCCCCCACCTCGCCGCCTAGCATCATTATGTGAGAGTGTCTATTCTTATGACCAGCACAGTTTCTCACGCCGCCAATACAAACCGCCTGAAAATGGACACGAAACATCCAATGTTTGTTAGCCGCTTCTAGCGTTTCTCCACTTACTCTCTTCTCTTCTCTCTTTCTCTCCCTTCCTACCTCCTTCTCCTCCTGTTGTTGTGGTCTTGAGGAGGTATTTTTAATTCTCCTTCTACTTTTTAGTTACTTTCTCTTATTCTTCTCGTTTATTCTCTGTTTTGTTTTCTCTGTAGGCCGTTGGTGAGTAATCAGGAAGGTATAATTTGGAAGGAGATTATTTTCAGAACGTTTGAGGTTAGTGTTTTGTGTAGTGGTGAGGAGAAGGACATGGGGGAGGAGGTATGGTCACTGCTGTTGCTCTTCTTCCTCCTACTCTTCCTGTTAGGGGAGGAGGTATGGTCATCGCTGTTGCTCTTCTTCCTCCTACTTTCCTGTTAGGGGAGGAGGAGGTATGGTCACTGCTGTTGCTCTTCTTCCTGTTGGGGAGGAGGGAGGAGGTATGGTCACTGCTGTTGCTCTTCCTCCTACTCTTCCTGTTAGGGGAGGGAGGAGAGGTGGTCACACTGTTGCTCTTCTTCCTCCTACTCTTCCTGTTGGGGGGAGGAGGAGGGTATGGTCACTGCTGTTGCTCTTCTTCCTCCTACTCCTGTTAGGAGGAGGAGGTATGGTCACTGCTGTTGCTCTTTCTTCCTGTTGGGGGAGGAGGAGGAGGTATGGTCACTGCTGTTGCTCTTCTTCTGTTAGGGGAGGAGGTATGGTCACTGCTGTTGCTCTTCTTCCTCCTACTCTCTGTTAGGGGAGGAGGAGGTGATGGTCACTGCTGCTGCTCTTCTTCCTGCTGGGGGAGGAGGGGGATATGGTCACTGCTGTTGCTCTCTTCCTGTTAGGGGAGGAGGTATGGTCACTGCTGTTGCTCTTCTTCCTCCTACTCTTCCTGTTAGGTAGGTGGTCCTGTTCACCCTCTTCCCCAGTCTTCGCTCTATTACTCTTCCTATTACTACTCCTACTCCCGAGTATTTGGTACGTGTTTGGGAGATTTTTCTTGTGTGGTCTTTCTTCTGTGGGGAGATACTCGACTAACTTGTTTCGTTATATTTAACAGCTTTGTTTTCTCTTGCCTGCTGGAGCTCTTGGGGGCGGGGAGGGTAGAGGGTGTCTGGGGTGGGAGGTTAGAGGTGGCTGGGGGCGGGGGAGGGTTAGAGGTGGCTGGGGCGGGGAGGGGTTAGAGGGTGGCTGGGGTAGAGAGGGTGGGTGTGGGGTATAGGTTTTTGGGTGGGGGTGGTAGAGGGTGGGTGGGGGTGGTAGAGGGTGGCTGGCTGGGGGTAGATGGTGTGGGGTGGTGGCGCTCTTCAGAAAATTTGGCCCTCAATTTTTTCTGAGGGAGGGGTTTGTCTGTTTAGTCAATAGAAAACGATATATATATATGTACAGCGATATATATGTGTGTGTGTATAGAGTTCACCATTCAGTATACAGTTAAGAGAATTTTATGTTAAGGTATGATGGAATATTCCTTCCTGTTAATTTGATGATCATTTGTTTATATTGTAAGATGTTTAATGATTTTTGTCTGTTTAGTTATATTTTTGGATGTTTATGTTGTCTTTGTGTGTGTGTGTGTGTGTGTGTGTGTGTGTGTGTGTGTGTGTTGTGTGTGTGTGTGTGTGTGTGTGTGTGTGTGTGTGTGTGTGTGTGTGTGTGTGTGTGTGTGTGTGTGTGTGTGTGTGGTTGTGTGTGTGTGTGTGTGTGTGTGTGTGTGTGGGGGTGTGTGTGTGTGTGTGTGTGTGTGTGTGTGTGTGTGTGTGTGTGTGTGTGTGTGTGTGTGTGTGTGTGTGTGTGTGTGTGTGTGGGTGTGTGTGTGTGTGTGTGTGTGTGTGTGTGTGTGTGTGTGTGTGGGGGGTGTGTGTGTGTGTGTGTGTGTGTGTGTGTGTGTGTGTGTGTGGGGGTGTTGTGTGTGTGTGTGTGTGTGTGTGTGTGTGTGTGTGTTGTGTGTGTGTGTGTGTGTGTGTGTGTGGGGGTGGTGTGTGTGTGTGTGTGTGTGCTACCTCACTAATAACACTTAGCCAATATTCTCCCAAACCACCTCCTTGTCCTGTTCGTGTCGCCCTATAAATGGATTACTTATGTTTATCGATAACCACATTATTACTTTTAATTATTGTTCACTATCTCACTCACTGTACATAATAATTATATTCTATATTTCTTCAAGTCTATATCAATTTGTTCTCAATTTTGTATCATGCGATTAATCTTACCTGTAAATTGTTCATTATCCATCTAATTAGTTTACCTGGCGCTTCCCAGCATACCTGTTTTCAATTCACCTGTAAAACAACATATCAACGCTATTTCCTTTAATTAACTGTTCACGTTACATTCATTAGAGTCAGAATAATCCCATAAAAATAGTGTTTAGTTCCTGTTGTATTGAGTTGGCTGTTGACGACAGGAATTAGGGGTTAAAGATGGGAAGGATTAGTGGAGGAGGACTCTGAAGGACTTTATAGTATCCTGTGATCTCCTGCAACACCTTACTGTACTTGTGTGTGTGTGTGTGTGTGTGTGCGCGTGTGTGTGTGTGTGTGTGTGTGTGTGTGTGTGTGTGTGTGTGTGTGTGTGTGTGTGTGTGTGTGTGTGTGTGTGTGTGTGTGTGTGTGTGCTCGACACATGCACGCCAGAGATATCAGTGGCAGCAATTTAGCATTATTGGAGGGGAGAGAGGAGAGGGGCGGGAGGGAGGAAAAAAAAAGAGAGGGAGGGAGGAAGAGGAGAGGAAAGGAGAGGAGGGAGGAGGAAGAGAGAGGAAGGGAGGGAGGAATAGGAGAGGTAAAGGGAGAAGAGGAAGTTCTGGTGGGAATTACGAGTGAGCAAATCCAGGGACAAACCGTGACTATTGGATTATCCTCCCCACCACACCTCTCCCCACCACCCCCTCCCCCCACACACCTCCCCCACACACCTCCTCCCCCACCACACCTCCCTCTCCCCACACACCTCCCTCCCCACCACACCTCCCTCTCCCCACCACACCTCCCCTCTCCCCCCCCACCACACCCTCCCCCCCAGCACACCCCCTCCTCCCCCCACCACACCTCCCCTCTCCCCACCACACCTCCCTCCCCCCACCACACCCTCCCCCTCTCCCCACCCCACACCCCCCCTCTCCCCACCACACCTCCTCTCCCCACACACCTCCCCCCACACCCTCCTCCCCCCCACACACCTCCCTCTCCCCCCCACCTCCCTCTCCCCACACCTCCCCCCCTCCCCACACCTCCCCTCCCCACCCACCTCCCTCTCCTCCACACACCTCCCTCCCCAGCCACCCTCCCCTCTCCCCCAGCACACCTCCCCTCCCCCACCACACCCTCTCCCCCCCCTCTCCCCACCACACCTCCCTCCTCCCCCCACCACACCTCCCCCTCCCCCAGCACACCTCCCCCTCCCCCACCACACCTCCCCCTCCCCCCACACCTCCCCCACCACACCTCTCCCCCACCACACCCCCTCCCCCAGCACACCTCCCCCCACCACACCTCCCTCCTCCCCACCACACCTCCCCACCACACCTCCCTCTCCCCCACACACCTCCTCCCCACCACACTCTCCCCCACACCTCCCCTCTCCCCCACACACCTCCCCTCCTCCCCCAGCACACCCCCTCTCCCCCCCAGCACACCTCCCTCCCCACACACCCCCCTCCTCCCCCCACCACACCCCCTCTCCCCAGCACACACCTCCCTCTCCCACACACCTCCCTCCTCCCCCCACCACACCTCCCCTCTCCCCCACCACACCTCCCCCTCCCCACCACACCTCCCCTCTCCCCACCACACCTCCTCCCCCTTCTCCCCCCACCACACCTCCTCTTCCCCATCTCATCTCCCCTTTTCCCCAACACACCTCCCCCTCTCCCTACCACAACCTCCCCCTCTAACCCACCACATCTCCTTCCCCACCCACACTTCTCCCTCTCTCCCACCACACCTCTCCCTCTCATCCACCACACCTCCCTCCCAACCACACCTCCCCTTCTCCCCCACCACACCTCTCTCCCTCTCATCCCACCACACCTCCCTCTCCCTCCACCACATCATCCCTCCCCACCACACCTCCCTCTCCTCCACCACACCCCACCATCCCCACCCACCTCCCCTCTCCCTACCATACCACCCCCCTCTCCCCACCCCACACCTATCTCCCCCATCTCACCTCCCCCCTCCCCCACCACACCTTCCCCTCTCCCCACCACACCTCCCCCCTCTCCCCCACCACACCTCCCCTCCCCACCACACCTCCCCCTCTCCCCACCACACCTCCCCCCTCTCCACCACCACATCTCTCCCTCCACCACCACATCTCTTCTCCCCCACAACACCTTCCTTCTCCCTCACCACACCCTCCCCCACCACACCTCCCCCTCCCTCCACCCCACCCTCCCCTCCCCCCCACCCCCCCCCCTCTCCCCACCACATCTCTCCCTCTCCACCACCACATCTCCTCCACCACCACACCTCCCTCTCCCCCACCATATCTCCCTCTCCACCACCACACCTCCCCTCTCCCCCACCACCCTCTCCCCCACCACACCTCCCCCCTCTCCCCCCACCACACCTCCCCTCTCCACCACCACATCTCTCCCTCTCCACCACCACATCTCTCCCCTCCACCACCACACCCTTCTTCTCCCCCACAACACCTTCCTCACCACACCTCCCCCACCACACCTCTCCCCACCTCACCTCCCCTTCTCCCCCACTTCACCCCCCCCCCCACCACACCTAACCCTCTCCCCCCACCACACCTCCCCCTCTCCCCACCACACCTCCCTCCCCCACCACATCTCCCCCTCTCCCCACCACACTCAGATATGCACAATAAAGATTAAGAAAAAAATCCCTCAAAATATAAAACCCAAAGAAAATATTTTAAAGGAAAAGAAGAAAAAGAGGAAAAAAGAGGAAAAAGGAAGAAAGATGAGAGTGAGCGGTAAGGGATAACAAGGACACTTCCGATAGATTAATAAAGAGGAAAAGCGAGGCGGAGATGACACGACGGGGGACTAAATGATAAGTAAGAGAGAGAGAGAGAGAGGTGAAGGACAAGAAGGAATTGATTCGATTATCTCTTTTTTTTTCTTTCTTGATGACTTACTTATAATGGTTCATCAGTTGTTATTCACTTGAACCCTGGCACTCACCTGACCCCTGGCATTCACCTGACCTCTGGCACCTCACCTGACTCTTGGCACTTTACCTGACCCCTGGCACTCACCTGACCTCTGGCACCTTCCTGACCCCTGGCACTCACCTGACTCTTGGCACCCACCTGACCCCTGGCACTCACCTGACCCCTGGCACTCACCTGACTCTTGGCACCCACCTGACCCCTGGCACCCACATGACCCCTGGCACCTTACCAGACCCGTGGCGTTACACACAACAAACACACTGGCAGTTCATCTTTCCTACCCCTTCCTCCTCACCCTCCTCCCTCCTCCCTGCTCCTCCTCCTCCTCCCACCTCCTCTCCCTCTCCCTCCTCGATGTGACTACGAATCCTTTATCGGAAAAGAATGTAAGTTCGTTCACAAACGCCACACGGGGAGTCTTAACCCAGAGGCCTCAGATCACTGACCGACCCCTCCCTCCCTCCCTCCCTCCTCCCTCCCTCCCTCCCTCCCTCCCTCTCCATTCATCCCTCCCTCCACTCCCTACTCCATTCCCTCCCTCCACTCCCTCCTCTATATCCCTCACTTCATACTTACACTTTTGGACAGTTTATCGTCGTGAGGTGGTCGTGAATCAAGGTGTGTATGGGAGTAAAGCAGTAGAATCCGTTTCCTCTCTCTCTCTCTCTCTCTCTGTCTCTCTCTCTCTCTCTTCACTTTAACACTACTTTAAATCACTTCTAAATCATTGTTAAGTGTGTTTTAAAGTAAATCGTTGTGTTAATGTTAAAATTAAATTATCATATTGATAAATACTTTCCTCCAATTACTTTCCAACTCGTTCTAAAGTAATATTGCAAAGTTTTACTAATACTTATAATTCAGTGGCTTTGAATACAGAGATCATGAAGAAGGCAACACAAACAATATACTTCACTATTTCTTCTTTAATTTATAGAATATTTTGACAAACTTTGACAAACTAAAAAAAATATATAACAAAAAATCAAATTTCTCTAACTGACTTTTAGTTAAAGAAAGACGTAAGAGAGAAATTATATATATATAAAGAAATCACACAATATATAGAGGAATAAACCGATAAATAATGATAATATTAAATAAATCAATCACGAACGAAATGACAAGTTAGGGAAATAATATTTTTACTATTATATCCCGGACGAAGTTTTATGACCAAAATACATGATTAGATATAAGAGTGAGTTGTACGATGATTTAACCCTTTGAGTACGATGATTTAACCCTTTGAGTACGATGATTTAACCCCTTGATTGCATTGATTTAACCCCTTGAGTACGATGATATTACCCCCATGAGTACAATTATTTAGCTCTTACTACGATGATGTTATCCCCATGAGTACAATTATTTAGCCTTTTGAGTACGATTCTTTAACCCCTTGAGTAACGATTGTTTAACCCCTTCAGTACGATGATTTAACCCTTGAGTACCAGCACTGTTAAGAAATATTACCAGGACACAAACTCTACAGACAAGAAGCATTATTACGGCATTAAACTCTACGGTACTTTCCCTTCACGTTTCAGTTATTCCTTAATTAATTTGTTTTATTGTAATTATAGAACGTGTCTGATATATGTCCTATAATCACGGTCTAATACAGTACTAATATACGGTACAGTTATATTACAGTATATTATTAAGTCATGTTACATTATACTGTATTTATTATTGTATATTGTTATAGCTTATACATTCACATATCAGTAGTTTAACAAAGCTTGATAAATTTTGATACTACTAATTTAACAAACGACTAATTTAACATCGATTAACGTAACACAGGATTATAAATTTAACTACACAATAATTTAACTCAAGAAAATTATATACCATCAATTTAACACAACATTATAAAGTCAGTTACTAACATTTAACACACAAACAAAGTAAACATGTCGTGTGTGTGTGTGTGTGTGTGTGTGTGTGTGTGTGTGTGTGTGTGTGTGTGTGTGTGTGTGTGTGTGTGAAGAATAGCTATACACCTGTTATGGTCGGTGGACACGGGGCAACACCTGGCGGGACAAGACAGTGACAACCCCACACTCACTGAGCTTACATGTCCAAACACAAGCTCTCGACATCACACCAATCACCATGACACCACACCACTATACTGCACCATCACCATACTGCTACTAGTACAATGCGCCAACACGACACCACACCACCACTATATTATTTACACCATTAAATCATCACTCCACCTCATCATCATTATTACCACAGTACCACATGTCGTCACCGTCACTATACCATTGAACAGCACCACTACACTTTATCATGACACTATCATCACCATTACCACACTATAGCATTTTTTTTGTATTGGGCACCCCTCCTACATCCTTGTGTGAGGTGAAGCGCAGAAGCGTTTACAGTGCCCAACAGGGAAGCATGCTAAGTTCATGCTTGCCTTTATGTCTCATGAGTTAAGGAACTAGAAGACTGAAGAGTCAATGGTTTATGTCATCAAGTTATTGGAAGCTCCAACAACTTGTCCCTGAATACGAATTCGCAACTTTCGGTTATAGCATGCCAGGGGTCAAGTGGGTGCCAGGGGTCAAGTGGGTGCCAGGGGTCAAGTGGGTGCCAGGGGTCAAGTGGGTGCCAGGGGTCAAGTGGGTGCCAGGGTCAGTGGGTGCCAGGGAGTCAGGTAGTGCCAGGGTCAAGTGGGTGCCAGGGTCAGAAATGGGTGCCAGGGGGTCGGGTGGTGCCAAGGTTCAGAAGTGAGGTGCCAGGGTCAGAAGTGGGTGCCAGGGGTCAGAAGTGAGGTGCCAGGGTTCAAGTGAGGTGCCAGGGGGTCAGAGTGGAGTGTCAGGGTCAGAAGTGGGTGCCAGGGTCAAGTGGGTGCCAGAGGGGTCAAGTGAGGTGCCAAGAGTTCAGTGAGGTACCAGGGGGTCAAGTGGGTGCCAGGGGGTCAAGTGAGGTGCCAAGGTTCCAGAAGTGAGGTGCCAGGGTTCAAGTGAGGTGCCAGGGGGTCAGTGAGGTGCCAGGGGTCAGGGGGGTACCAGGGGTCCAGTGGGTGCCAGGGGTCAAGTGGGTGCCAGGGTCAAGTGGGTGCCAGGGGTCAGAAGTGGAGGTGCAGGGTCAGAAGTGGGTGCCAGGGGTCAAGTGGTCACCAGGGGTCAGAGTGGGTGCCAGGGGTGAAGTGAGGTGCCAGGGGTTCCAGAAGTGAGTGCCAGGGTTCAGAAGTGAGTGCCAGGGGTCAAGTGAGGTGCCAGGAGTTCAAGTGAGGTGCCAGGGGTCCCAAGTGAGGGTGCCAGGGTTCAGAGTGAGGGTGCCAGGGTTCAGAAGTGAGGTGCCAGGGGTCAGAGTGAGGTGCCAGGGGTCAAGTGAGTGCCAGGGGGTCAAGTGGGTGCTAGGGTTGAAGTGTGTGCCAGGGGTCCAAGTGGTGCCAGGGGTCCAAATGAGTGCCAGGGGTCAAGTGGGTGCCAGGGGTCAAGTGAGGTGCCAGGGGTCAAGTGGGTGCCAGGGGGTCAAGTGGGTGTCAGGGTTCAAGTGGGTGCCAGGGTTCAAGTGGGTGCCAGGGTTCAAGTGGGTGCCAAGATTCAAGTGGGTGCCAGGGGTTCAGGTAGTTGCTAAGGACCAATCAGTTGCTAAGGACCAGGCAGTTGCCAGGGGCCAGAAGTGCCAACCCTACTCCTTTTGGCACCAGTTTCACCCAAAAAGGCTCCTCCACACCTATTTTTACATCACCTGGCTCATATCACAAAGTTTCCCCTCCACGTCACTGACAAAAATAATTCTCCTTAAACAATTTTGATCCATACAAGACTAAGAGTACCTCAAGATTCCAAAATTTTATACAAAGTTTCATCTTATAGAACTTTTTTTTTTAATCAATAATTTCTCTTGGGTATTAAAGTATTATCAATGGTATTTTTTGTTAATTATTTGTAAAAAGTCAATTTTTTTTTTCCCTTACTCAATAAATTATGTCAAGTTAAATATATCGGTTTTTTTATCATTGTTTAGTTTTTCATTTATTATAGGTGTTATAATATACACAGCCCGACACACACACACACACACACACACACACACACACACACACACACACACACACATACACACACACACACACACACACACACACACACACACACACACTCACACTCACATTACCTTACCTGAAGTCCAGACTCGTTAACTCACTGATTATAAGGTGATCATACTCAAGGGAAGATGGTCATTATATTCAAAAAGTTGTGTATACTCTTTTCACCTCTGTTGTGACCCTCTCGCCCCACGACTTCATCTAACCGACCCTCTCAGCTCACGACCTCATCTAACCATGTCCCTCTCAGCCCATGACCTCATCTAACCTGACTCTCTTGGCCCGACCCCATCTAACCACGACCCTCTCAGCCCGACCTCATCCCAACCACGACCTCTCAACCCGGCCCCATCTAACCACGACCCTCTCAACCCGGCCCTCTCAGCCGACCTCATCTAATCCTCTCTCAGCCCGGCCCTCATCGCCATGACCCTCTCAGCCCGGCTTTATCAGCCACGACCTCTCAGCCCGACCTCATCCTAGCGACCCTCTCAGCCACGACCTCATCTGACCACAGCCCTCTCAACCCCACGACCTCATCTGACCACGACCCTCGGCCCCGACACCATCTAACCCGACCCTCTCAACCCCACGACCTCATCTGACCACCAGCCCTCTCAGCCTACGACCTCATCTAACCACCCAGCCCTCTCAGCCCGACCTCATCTGGCCCACGGCCTCTCAGCCCGACAACCCACGACCTCATCAAACCACGACCCTCTCAACCCACGACCCCATCTAACCACGACCCTCTCAACCCACGACCTCATCTAACCACGACCCTCTTGAACCCCTCTCACCCTACGAACTTCTACTCCCACGACTTTCCTAACTCACGATCACGACCCATTTCCAATCACGACTCCTTACGCCCTTACGACCCCCTCTTCCCTATGATCTTCTCCCCTCCCTCAAACCCCAGCTCTCCCCTCCCCTTCCACACCCCCTATTCCTTCCACCTTCCCATCTCCCTTTCACTTCACCACTACCCCACACCACCCACCCCCCCTCCTCCCTTACACTCCCTTCCCTTACACTTCACACCTCTCTCCCTCACTTATACCTTTACAAACGTCTCTCACTGCCCCTCCTCCTGCCTCATACTCCCCACCCTTACACCTCACACCCATCTCTCCCCTCTCTCATATCCCACTCCTCCCCCTCTCACCTGGTTGATTCAGCTAGCGCCTGTGTTACCGACCGACGGCCAGACAGGTAACATTTATAGCCTATTGAGGAAGCTCCCGGGGGATAAATATCACCAGTGGACCATGATAGTGAGCCTGTCTGGGGCCTTTGTCAGGGGGGTGAGCTATTACCTGCTGCTCCCCTCACCTGCTGTCTCCCCTCTGTCACCTACTGTCTCCCCTCTCTCACCTACCCTCTGTCACCTACTGTCTCCCCTCTCTCACCTACCCTCTGTCACCTACTGTCTCCCCTCTCTCACCTACTGTCTTCCCTCTCTCTCACCTGCCCTCTGTCACCCCACTGTCTCCCCTCTCACCTGCCCTCACCTGCTGTCGTCACTGTCAGCTGCTGTCACCCCTCTCTCACCTGCCCTCACTTCCCTCACCCCTACCCTCCCTTGCCTACGCCTGAGTTGGTAGAGCTGTGACCTTATTCTAACATCTTGACCAGTGATATTGACGCTTGAATTAATAACAAATTGTCACATTACTTGATGATTAGTCATCCCAGTTTATTTCACCTTATTTGCCTTCCTAATTCTAACCTAACCTAACCAAACCAAACCAAACCAAACCAAACCTAACCTAACTTTTACCTAAATTAATCAAACAGAACCTAATCTAACATAATCTAATCTAACCTTATTTAGCCCATAACAACATAACTTTCCTTAACAACCTGCCTTGCCCCCTCGGCCAGGTAAGCACTTAGAGAGTTCAATCATCAGATGAAATAATGTGGAGTACCTAATGGCTAAAGCTATCAGGTAAGACTGGCTTGTTATATCAAACATTTTGTACCAAGGTCAATACATTTGTCCATGAATAGTGACCTTGACCTTTGACCTAACATAACCAAATTTGTAATGCTTCTTGGAGAGGTCACATTCATTCCATATGCCAAAATTTATTCCTATTTGTTCATCCGATTGTAAGATATTTTTGTTTATATGTTGTGGACCTCGACCGATTTTTCCACTAATATAAATAACATTGTACACAGATTTATTTAATTATTTACATTTATATATATTTACAGATTTACAGATTTATTGATTTATATGTTTACAGATTTATTATTTACATATATAATTACAGTTTCATTTTTTTACATATTTATCTATTATTATTTACGTAATATATTAAGAACAATTTACCACAACACTATTACTGTTTATCATATTATTTCTGTTTTCCTTTTTATGTCAATCTTTATTTTCACTTATCCACATAATTTAATATTCCCCTTTGTCTCTTCTGCACTCTAGTCTTTGTCTCCTTTCTTGTCATTCCTCTCCGTTATTTGATTTTTTCTCTCCTCCTCTCTCTCTCTCTCTCCATCTCTCTCTCTTTGTGTCTCTGTCTTCTTATTCACGTGTTTATCTGTCTTATCTTTATTGGTATATGTATATTATTTATTGGTCTTGTCTCTATGTCTTTCCTCATATTTCTTATTTCTCTTCTTCTTTTCTTATTTTTTCCTTCGTTTTTTCTTTATTCTTTCTTCTTCTTGTTTCTTGTTTCCTTCTTTTCTTCATCTTCCTTGTGTTTTCTTCCCTCCCTCTCTTATTCCCCCCTCCTCTTTCCTCCCCTTCCTCCTCTTTCCTCCCCTCCTCTCTCCTCCCTCTCACCTTCCCCCCTCCTCATCTTCCAGGCAGCCTCCCATGCTCCCCCTCCCCTCCCCCTCCCATGCTCCCCTCCCCCTGCTCCCCTCCCTCCCTCCCTCCCTCCCTCCCTCCCTCCCTCCCCTCCCCTCCCCTCCCTCCTCCCCTCCCTCCCTCCAACCAGTGTTTATTCTTGAGGGAAATTAGTCTCCCACAAGAGTCTCCACCAATCCGTCTCCATTGTTCTCCATCAGCTGCCGGAGACTATATGACTCGCTCCTAGATTGAGGCTACAGTTTCGTTCCCCTGTAGTCTTTCTTTTGTAGTCACTGTACCTGTAGTTCTGTTCTTGTAGTCACTGTACCTGTTGTCCTGTTCTTGTAGTCATTGTACCTGTAGTCCTGTTCTTGTAGTCACTGTACCTGTAGTCCTGTTCTTGTAGTCACTGTACCTGTAGTCCTGTTCTTGTAGTCACTGTACCTGTAGTCACTGTGTACCTGTAGTCCTGTTCTTGTAG
>NW_024727417.1:92500-96915 GCF_018991925.1 Homarus americanus
ACTGTGCCTGCCTGTACCCGTACCTGTAGCTGTACCTGTAACTGTACCTGTACCCGTACCTGTACCGTACCTGTAGCTGTACCTGTAACTGTACCTGTACCCATACCTGTCTGTACCTGTGCCCATGCCTGTACCCCATGCCTGTAGCTGTACCTGTAACTGTACCTGTACCCATGCCTGTAGCTGTAAATGTACCTGTACCTGTACCAGTACCTGTAACTGTATCTGCCTGTACCCATGCCTGTACCTGTAACTGTACCTGTACCCATGCCTGGCTGTACCCATACCTGTAGCTGTAAATGTACCTATAACTGCCTGTACCTGTACGTGTAACTGTACCTGTATCTGTACCCATAACTGTAGCTGTATCTGTAACTGTACCTGTACCAGTACCTGTAACTGTATCTGTACCTGTAACTGTACCTGTGCAGTACCTGTAACTGTATCTGTACCTGTAACTGTGCCTGTACCAGTACCTGTACCTGTACCTGTGCCCGTAACTGTGCCTGTCCAGTACCTGTAATCTGTATGCACTGCCTGTACCAGTACCTGTAACTGTGTCTGTACCTGTAACTGTATACCTGTAACTGTACCTGTACCAGTGCCTGTAACTGTATCTGTACCTGTAACTGTACCTGTACCAGTACCTGTACCTGTACCTGTACCCATGCTGTACCTGTACCAGTACCTGTAACTGTATCTACCTGTAACTGTACCTGTACCAGTACCTGTAACTGTATCTGTACCTGTAACTGTACCTGTACCAGTACCTGTACCTGTACTTCTGTACCAGTACCTGTAACTGTATCTGTACCTGTAACTGTACCTGTACCTGTACCAGTACACTTTCTTATCACCTGTAACTGTACCTGTAACTGTACCTGTACCCGTAACTGTACCTGTACCTGTAACTGTACCTGTACCTGTACCTGTACCAGTACCTGTACCTGTAACTGTACTGTACCTGTACCTGTACCTGTAACTGTACCTGTACCCATAACTTTAGCTGTAACTGGCTACTGTACCCGTACCTGTAACTGTACCTGTAACTGTACTACCCCGTAACTTCAGCACCTGTAACTGTATCTGTATCTGTACCTGTAACTGTACCTGTACCTGTACCTGTACCTGTAACTGTGCTAAAATAGTCATTAGACACAGAGCAGTGAACAATAAAACAAGAACACAAACAAACACAAAACACAAATAAAACACCACACACTCTCAACACACTCTCCAACACACCCTCCAACACACCCTCCAACACACCCTCCCTATCCCAACACATCCTGCAACACACCTTCAACGCCATCCAACACACCCTCCGACACACCCTCCAACACACCCTCAACACACCTTCCACACCTTCCAACACACCCTCCACACCCTCCACTACACCCTCCACTACACCTCAACACATTCCAACACACTCTCCAACACACCCTCTTAATAACACCCATAACAACATCCACCAACACACCTCCAACACACCCTCCACTACACCCTCCACCACCCTCCTACACCCTCCAACACACCCTTCACGCGCCCTACAACACACCCCTCCAACACACCTCCAACACCCTCAACACACCCTCAACACCCTACAACCACACCCTCCCCCTCCAACCACCCTCCAACACACCCTCCAACACACCTACAACACACTAACACACCCTCCAACACCACCTCAACACCCTACGTGTAAATTTAACCTCGCCTCCTTGTTCAGAGTGAGAGCGGCCTGCACTATAGGTATGGTTAAAATTAATGAGAAATACGTATAATGTTAGGTGTGTGTGTGTGTGTGTGTGTGCGTGTGTGCGTGTGCGTGTGTGTGTGTGTGTGTGTGTGTGTCATTACTATACAGTATTCATCGTTTAATTGCCATCCTCTCTCTCTCTCTCTCTCTCTCTCTCTCTCTCTCTCTCTCTCTCTCTCAAAGCGGAATTCAGGTAAAAGGCTGTCTGGAGTTAAGTCTTCTCTACCTTATGGGAGGAGTCTTTGAGGGGGTTGTGTTGGTCAGAGGGAAAGGGGAGGATATACTGAACTTGAAGTGGTAGTTACAAGACTAGCGAGGTCATCTTAAAACTATATCTTGTGCTTGTGGGACCTCACTTGGATTACGCAGTTCAGTTCTGGTCACCGTACAGAATGGATATAGAATCTTGGAAAGAATCCAAGGAGAATAACAAAGACTAATCCCGGGCATTAGGAACCTTGAGTACAGAGACAGGTTAAAGCATCATAATTTGCACTCCTCGAGACGTAGGTGAGGGGCAATATGATCGAGGTGTATAAATGGAAGTCAGGGCTAAACAAAGGGGATATAACAATGGTACTCAAACTATCCAACCAGGAGCGAACTCGTACCATTGGTTTTATATTAGAGAAATTTAGATTTAGGCGTGAGAAAAGTAAACACTGGTTTGGGTAATAGAGTAGATGGTAGGGTTGGGTGTAAACGGGGCTCCCCAGTATGGACCAATAGCCCCGCTGCAGTTTCCTCCATTCATATGTTCTTATTCGTGTTCTTACCTGTAACTAACCTAACCTAACCTACACATACAATATCAGCCTCTTCCTCTTCCTCCCTTTTCCTTTCCCCTTCCCTCATCCTCCTTTTCTTTCCCTTCCTCCTCCCCCTTTCCCTTATCCACCCCCCTTCACCCACCCCCACATCCTCCTCTCTTCCCTCTCCCTACCCCTTCTTCCATCCTCCTTCCTTTCCCTATTCCCTAACTTCCCCTTCCTTCTCTCCTCAACTCCCCCCCCCTAGTGTCTTGTGCAGCCGTCGTCCAAAATCTGCACGTGAACAATTCCCTTCAATCCCAGTGTTTCTCCCTCCCTCGTGGCTCTCTCTCTCTCTCTCTCTCTCTCTCTCTCTCTCTCTCTCTCTCTCTCTCTCTCTTTCTCTACACTCGTGAACGTTTCAACTTTTGTCATACTATATTTTTTTCTTCTTGGGCTATTCTTCCAGTTCTGTGTTTTCCTGTCTTTGTTGTCGACTCTCTCTCTCTCTCTCCCCCCCCCCCCCCCCCCTCTCTCTCTCTCTCTCTCTCTCTCTCTCTCTCTCTCTCTCTCTGTGGGTAGTTCAGGGTAGTTTAGTCAGGAGATTGTCATGCTAAAGTCGGTTGTTTATTTGTTTTGGTAATGACGTCACTGATCTCCTGTGTTGTGATTGGTCGTTTTCTTTAAGGAGGATTTGATTTCGTGTTTTAGTGTTTTCTGTTTTTGTTGCTTTATTGTTTTTGTTTATCGTGTGTTTTGTTTCGTGTTTTATTTGTCTGCTGGCATTTAGTCCTTCAGGATTCAGCAGACTTATACGATGTATTGTTTTTAGGTTGTCTGCTGATGACGTTTCTTCCTGTGTTTCAGCAGAACTTCGCTACATCAGCAGAGTATATTGTAGTCGTTCATATCTCTGCTGGCATCACTTTCTCATATCACAGCAGACTTCAAAATACTTACACATCTCTGCTGGCATCACTTTCTCCTCACAGCAGACTTCAGTATACTTATGATGTTATTTACTTGAACTTTAGCAAAGCATTTGACAGAGTACCACATCAAAGGCTTCTAAGAAAAATTAAGGCTCATGGTATCGAAGTTTTAAATTGGATAAAATCATGGCTCACCGATAGAACGCAGAGGTCAGCGTAGATGGTGTTAAATCTGAGTGGGGCCGTGTAACCAGTGGGGTTCCGGGGGTCAGTACTAGGTCCACTCCTGTTCTAATCTACATAAACGATCTAGATAGGATCAGCAGTGACATAAGCAAGTTTGCGGATGACCCAAAATAGGGCGGCAGATTAATTCGGGCAGGATGCAAATGCATTACAGGAGGATCTAAATAAACTGCAGGGTGGTCAAAAAAAATGGCAAGTAAATTCAACACCAGCAAGTGCAGCGTACTTAATATTGGAAGAACAAATACTGTCAATGTATACAGCCTTAACAACATCAACCTAGAAGTCGACTTGTGAAAGACCTAGGGTACTTATAGCCCGGACCTTCGGCCTAGAAAACAGTGCGTTAATGTTCGAAATAAGGCAAACAGAGTATTGGGTTTATATCTAGAAGTGTAAGTAATAAGAGTGCAGAGGTCTTATTGCAACTACATCTTACGCTAGTCAGGCCGCATCTCCTAATGCGGTTCAGTTCTATAGTGCCCTTATTATAGAATGGATATCAATTCACTAAAGTCGGTGCAGCGAAGAATGACAAAATGATTCGGGCTTAGAAACCCTCCATATCAAGATAGGTTAAAGAAACTTAACATTCCCCAGAAAGACAGAGGTGGGGAGATATGATAGAAATGTTAAGTGGGTGAAAGGAATCAATATAGGGGATATAGATAAAAAATTCTTATAATATCCGAGCAGGATAGGACTCCGACGGTTTAAGTTGGATAAGTT